>NW_020825530.1:0-152961 GCF_003286085.1 Drosophila persimilis
ATCTAACTCCGCTCTTTTATTATTCGTGCACAGTGATCTACTGCTGTCAATAATGGCAATCGTTGTAGTGCAAAGAAATGTGAATTCGGTGTGTTATCATTGGTGATTCGTTTCTTAGCTGGCTGTGCGACAATTTTGCCCACATAAAATGTGCTGGTGGTGGAAATTTTGGCCGGTTGAATATGATCTAATCTCGAAACGCATGGGCCTGTCTTGGTCATGTCTGGCTTGTCGGAGATTGAGGCCGAAATGCGCACATTTATGAGACAGACTCGAACTGGGTTTCTGGATGTCCGGAAACAATTTGTTGCTCTCAACGAGAATTTTCTTGCCCTTGAATCACAGTTTCTTGGGCTCAAACTCTTGAGCGAATCGCCTAGACGGAAAATTCCGCATAATGATACCAATCTCTTGCAATCTAATCCGATTGGTACGCCTGCCTCCCACCTTAATCCATCGGCAGCATTTCCGTGTAGTCATGCCACGCCCGTTGTCTGTAAATCCGCCAACGGTGGCTCCGGAGTTCTTTACACCGAGCAATGTGGCCGTCACACTTCTGACGCGGTGAGTGCTCCTAGTGCGGGTGTGCTGGTTGCTGACGACGTCTTGCCAACTCCTGCTCCAATTCCTGCTCCAATTCCTGTTCCAATTCCTGCTCCAATTCCTGCTCCAATTTCTGCTCCAATTCCTGCTACAACCATTGCTGCCAATTCCTCTGCCCTTGGACCGAGATCTCTTTTAGGAGTGGCTCCACCATCTCGATCTCGCTCGGGACTTCAACTTAGAGCAGTGGTCCCTCGGAAAGCAATATTTGGTTTCTCGTCTTATTCCTGAGGCTACAACAGAGGATGTTAAACAACATCTTCCTCTAAACTTAACACTTCGGCCTGTTGATATAGTTGTGACTAAATTTACATTATAAACATAAGCGCAACATATCATCATTTAAAAATTCTTCTCCCTGATTCTTTACTATCCCGTTCTCTAGAACCGTCAATATGGCCTGAGCATACAATTGTGCATGAGTTTCCTTCTCAAAGATTCGAACTCGAATCCTAGAATAAACTGAACATGCTCCAAAAACTGATGTACTATTTTTCCATGCAATATCAGAACGTTCGCAGTTTGCTGGGAAAATTGCGTCAAATTCATACTAATAGCGCGTCCATTGATTTCGATGCCATCGCGTTTACCGAAACCTGGCTTAACTCCTCTGTCAATGATCATGAAATTTTCATTGATAGTTACACTATTTATAGAATGGACCGCCCATCTTTGCAGGTGGGGTTTCTGATTGCAGTTAAATCTGTTTTCTCATCTGAGTTATTCCCATTTAATAACATTCACGGAATTGAATTTGTTGCAGTCAAAGTT
This sequence comes from Drosophila persimilis, assembly GCF_003286085.1. Classification (NCBI taxonomy): domain Eukaryota; kingdom Metazoa; phylum Arthropoda; class Insecta; order Diptera; family Drosophilidae; genus Drosophila; species Drosophila persimilis. Next base: position 1,375 of record NW_020825530.1, read on the forward strand.
CGTGTTGGCTCCGCATTTTTCTATTTAACCTGCTCTTACATTCCTCCCAGGTCTGATGCTGAGCTTTACTTACACCACCTCTCAGCAATTAATATTGTTGTTTTCTGCATTAGGGTGCCATGATCGAATTATTGTCATGGGGGACTTTAACCTCCCATTTCTTTCTTGGCTGCCTTGTGATGACGCTAACCTATTGTTTCCCAATTGCCATAATGACTTTATCAATGGGCTAACGGATAGTTCCCTTGTCCAAATTAATGCCGTTAAAACATGAGGGACAGACTTCTTGACCTCGTTTTTGTTAACGATGGTTCTCTTGCTACGGTATCTAGAGCAAGTCCAATATCTCTCCCTGAAGATCCTTACCATCCAACTTTGTTGATATCACTGGAGTGTACACAATCTGGATGTGTTGACAGTTCCATGGCTCCTTGTCACATAAAGTGTTTTCGCAAAACAAACTTTATCGATTTAGATCTACATCTCTCGCGTGTTGATTGGTCGTTTCTTTATTCATTACCGAACATAGATGCAACTGTTAACTCGTTTTATAGTTCTATTTACTCCGCCCTAAATACGTTTGTTCCAGATATCACTGTACCTGTATCGTCCAAGCCTCCTTGGTTCTCCAAGTATTTATCATACTTAAAAAATAATAAATCCCGGCTCTTTAAAAAGTACCAGAAGTCGGGCTCCACGTTGGCTTTAGCTCTATACTCCTCCGCTCGCTCTCTGTTCCTTGCCGTCAATAGTCAGTGTTATAATCATTACCTTTCACAATGTAGTAGAAACTTTCGTAGTGATCCTAAAAAATTCTATTCGTTCGTTAACTCTAAGCGCAAGTCAAACGTTTTTCCTCCGTCCCTTCATTACCAGAACTGTGAAGGCATAAGCCTCCACAATACAGAGTATACACACACGAAAGAGAGACGCAGACGACGGCCACGCAGCGAAGAGAGAACGCAACGAAGAGAACGGCTATACACAGAGGAAAGAGAGCGAAGCGGCAGAGAAGCCGCCGATCGGCCTTACGCCCACGCAGCCGAGGAAAGGGCCGACGGCGAAGCAGAGAATACAGAGACGCAGCCGATCGCCCACGCCGCCGAGGCCGACAGCCGAAGCTGCGCAGCCACGAAGCGTCAGAGAAGCTGGAAAAAGACAAAGCAGAGGCCTGGCACGGTCCAGCGCGGGCGAGACTCGGGAGTGATCTCCAAGGGCTGAACAAGACCGGTTGTGCGACGGAAAATAAGCCGCGACCGCGGTGTGTAAAAAGAAAAAGAAGTTGTGAGTACGCAGTGTACGAAATAAGCCGACGTGACGAGGACCCGCCGCAGGATACCAGGACCCCAAAGGAGGGAAACAAGGGTGAGCCACCTCACGTATGTGAGCTCTGGGGGGGAACAGATCGGTGCAGTAGGCAGGCATAGACAGTTTTACATATCCATGCACACATGTGGTTTAATATAAGTTTTTCTTTGCGTTTATTTCCCCGCTGCAGGCGCGGGATTTTAAGTAGGGGAATGAGCCAAAAATAATAAAGACACCAACCTCCACCCACCTGTCTCAGAACATTCGCCCGTAGGAATCACTCACTCCCCCACCCCCTCTCGTCCCTTTTCCCGGGAGGCCCAGCGAAGTGGATGTGAGTCGTGGATCACGCGGCATTCACCAAGCGGGGCTTCCCTCTCCTGTACCTTTTCCCCCCGGGAGGCCCAGCGAAGTGGATGTGAGTCGTGGCTCACGCGGCATTCACCAAGCTGGGTTCCTCCTCTCCTGTACCTTTTCCCCCGGGGGACCCGGCGATGCTGGATGTGAGTCGTGGATTCACGCGGCATTCGCAAAGCCGGGTTCCCTCTCCTACACCCTCGCCCTGGGGACCTGGCGACGCAGATGTGAGTCGTGGATCATGCGGCATCTGCTAAGCTGGACTCCCCTCTCCCATACCCATCCGATCCCTGATCTAAACCTTTTCTCCCGCCATACATGACTCGCAACGCAAGTCTCTGCAGCCCCCACGCACGGCTTCAACCATGCCCCGTGGCCGGGCCAGGCCCGACCGTCCCACGACCCACCCCACGGGCGCGCTTTCGCCACGAGCGGCTCTCCCCTTAGGTCCTCACACAACAAATTTTGCTGTGGGGAGGGACCGGGCCCTGGACAGACTGAGAAGCTGTACCTCGGCCTGAGAACTTCCTTACAGATGGCGCCCGAGCAGGGACCCACGAGGGGAGAGTCGGTGAGCATAGGGACAGGTGAAAAGTGAAAAGGGAACCAAGCAGCAGCCCACAATAAAAAGGCAAGACCCACAAAAGCAAAGACAGCAAACGATGCTTAGGACCCACGGATCAGGAAAAGCCGCCGGAGAAAGGTCAAATCAGTGATTAGCAACCCCAAAATCAGAGTCCCGGCGAGTAGCCAGCACCAATCTTTGATCCCTCGACTTATGTACAGCTGAGGCTGGTTTCTCTAATACCCCCCTAGCAAGGGCCGCCGGCACGTGTCCCAGACGCGCCGGCAAAAACCACGCGGAAAACCACGCAGCCAGCCACCTACGAGGCAGAAAGAGACGGGGAGAGACGCGAAAAACCACGCGGCCAGCCATCTACGCGACAGAAAGAGACGGGGAGAGACGCCGAAGACCCAGCACCGCGTGCCGGGGGAAAATGGCCGCGGACGGCGCCTAAAACTTTGGCACGCGCCGGCGACAAAGCGGCACCAGCGACAGAGTAGCCAAGCAGCAGCAGCGGCAGAGCAACGAAGCAGCAGCGACAGAGCAACGAGGCAGCGGCAGAGCAGAGAAGCAGCAGCGACAGAGCAGCGAGGCAGCGGCAGAGCGGAAGATCAGCAGCGACAGAGCAGCGAGGCAGTGACAGAGCAGCGAGACAGTGACAGAGCAGCCAGGCAGTGACGGAGCAGCGAGACAGTGACCGAGCAGCCAAGTAGCGACGCAGCGGTGGAACAACGGAGCAGCGAGGGACAGCCGGCGAACGCAGAGGAGCAGCTACATGGCAGCGGAACCCTCGGCCACAAAGCCATGGCCGCGGCCAATATAAGGCGGAGCAGGAACACCAGTCGGGCAGTCGTTACCGGGCAGTCAGGCAGTTGTTACCGGGCAGTCACACAGTTACCACCGAGCAGTCAGACAGAACTTTTCCCCGTACCGCGCCGCGTGTCCTTCGACAGGATCACCCAACCCAGTGCTGTGTATCCTAGTACAGGATCACCGACCTAGTACCGTGCCGCGTGTCCTTCGAACAGGATCCCTCACCCCAGTGCCGTGTATCCTAGTATAGGATCACCGACCCAGTACCGTGCCGCGTGTCCTTCGAACAAGTCTCCCCACCCAGTGCCGTGTATCCTAGTACAGGAGCCCCAGACCGTGCTGATAAGGACTCGCACCGGTGCCACGATTAGTTTACCAGGATCAGGATGAACATCCGCTGGATAGCGTCCCGCAGGAAGGACGAGCTGCAGAGCCTAGCTAAGGAGTTTGGACTAGGAGAAACTGGGACTGTAGAGGACCTACGGAACCGGATCACCGCATTCATCGCACGCCCAGGGCACCCCGAAGCCGTGCAAGCAAGGCTGGACGAATTGGCCACGCACTTTGGGAACATCCCGAGCCCCAGGGACCACCGGAGTCCAGCCACGTCACCCGGGCCAGAGAGCCGGACGAAGATGGAAGACAGCAAGGAGGGACCAAAACGGCGATTAATCGTACCCGAACTGCCCAGCACGAGCCAAGGATCCACCCACGGATACCGCGAGTCAGCAACCGAGACGCCGGCCGCTCAGGACGAGCAACCACGACGCAATGCCCAAGGACCACTCCAAGGAATCAGACCAGAGGCGGCCAGCAGGAACCACGAGCCAGGACCCATTACCACCGGACCAGTGGCCACGCCTAGCCACCAGACAACCAAGGACGGAGAACAGCCACGTCTTCCTCAGGGAAATTGGGTCTCACGCCCCGGAGGGGGTGAGATTTCATACTCGTTACTAGCGGACAAACTCCGGAAATGGGGAGTTACTTTCGACGGCCACGCGGACCCACTAGCGTTCATCGAAAGGCTCGAGGAGCGAGTGGAGTCATACGGCGGGAGCCCAGAGCAGTTGCCGCGAGCCATCTCCGGTCTCCTTACAGGGAAGGCCGAAGGATGGTTCCGAACTTTTCAGATGCAGGGACAGAATTGGACAGACTTTCGGAAAGAATTCCTAGAATTCTTCCTGCCCCCCAGATACTTCCCGCGGCTGGAAGACACCATACGAAGTCGGGAACAGAAGCCCAAGGAACCCTTCCGGGATTACCTTATCGAGTTGCGTCTGATGATGCAGCGAGCCCAGTATACTCGGGAACAGGAACTCGAGCGGATCTACGAAAATCTCCGTCCGGAGTATCAAATGTACACGCGCAGACAGGATTTCCGATCACTCACAGAATTGACCCAGCTCGTCTCGGCCTACGAAACCGCGCGGGACCGAGACGCACTCCGTAGCATCGGGACCACGCAGAACCATCGAGCCGCCTATATCGGCAATGGAACCAACCCGCAACGAGGCAACACACGCGAGACACCCGGGAAAACCGAGATCGCCAACCGAGGAATCGGCCAGGAGCAAGAGCAGGCGATCGATGTACATCGAGCCTGCCGGAACTGCGGGGAAAACGGCCATTTCAGTAGTGCGTGCACAAACCGACAGAAGCTGTTCTGTTGGGAATGTGGCCACCGAGGGGTCCGGACCATCAACTGCTGCCGGAAACCCGCGTCGGGAAACGGGTCGGGTCTCCGCCCAACTGGGACATGGACGGAGGCGCGCACCCAGGAACAGGAGAAACCCACCCATTAAGCATGACCGGAGGAAGGATCGCTGCCCTGGTGGACATCAATGGGAGAGCATTTGCGGCCACCCTCGACACTGGAGCCACACGATCCTTCATCAGTGAGCGGCTGGCGAAGGAGATAGGGACGACCGAGAACAGGCGAGAGGTGAGGACCAGGATCCGCCTGGCAGATGGAACCAGGAAGGAGATCAACCAAGCGATAGCAGTCACAGTGCGCCTGGATCAGCAAGAAACACAGGTATCTCTTCTTATACTCCCCACGGTATTAGATGGCCTCATCTTGGGACTCGACTTCCTCTGTGGCATCCGCGCGAGGATCCACTGCGGACGGGCATATCTACAGCTGAAGTTGCAGCAGAAACCCGCCGGGACGATACCATCATACACCGCCCAGCCACGCCCACGGTCTGTCACGTTTGCGGACTACACTGCCATCCGAGACCAGCCGCAGACCAACACCCCACAGCCAACCACGAACCATCCACCCGCAGCGACAACAAAGCCCTACCAGACAAGATCAAGCAACAACCCCAGGACTACGCCACCACAACAGGACACGAAGAAAGCTACGACGGAACGAACTGCGACACCGATGGAACCAACCATGGCCAGTTCCCCAGCACGAACCCCGATACCAGCAGGACAACGCAGCAGGAAACCGAGGACTTTGGCAGAGACAGCTCCGGCTCCACTGGATCAATCCAGGGCCAGCTCGTCGAACCAGGAGTCATCAACAGGACACAGCAGGAAACAAAGGACTTTGGCAGAGACAGCTCCGGCTCCACTGGATCAATCCAGGGCCAGCTCGTCGAACCAGGAGTCACCAACAGGACACAGCAGGAAACAAAGGACTTTGGCAGAGACAGCTCCGGCTCCACTGGATCAATCCAGGGCCAGCTCGTCGAACCAGGAGTCACCAACAGGACACAGCAGGAACCAAAGGACTTTGGCAGAGACAGCTCCGGCTCCACTGGATCAATCCAGGGCCAGCTCGTCGAACCAGGAGTCATCAACAGGACACAGCAGGAAACAGAGGACTTTGGCAGAGACAGCTCCGGCTCCACTGGATCAATCCAGGGCCAGCTCGTCGAACCAGGAGTCACCAACAGGACACAGCAGGAACCAAAGGACTTTGGCAGAGACAGCTCCGGCTCCACTGGATCAATCCAGGGCCAGCTCGTCGAACCAGGAGTCATCAACAGGACACAGCAGGAAACCGAGGACTTTGGCAGAGACAGCTCCGGCTCCACTGGATCAATCCAGGGCCAGCTCGTCGAACCAGGAGTCACCAACAGGACACAGCAGGAACCAAAGGACTTTGGCAGAGACAGCTCCGGCTCCACTGGATCAATCCAGGGCCAGCTCGTCGAACCAGGAGTCACCAACAGGACCCAGCAGGAAACCAAGGACTTTGGCAGAGACAGCTGCGGCTCCACTGGATCAATCCAGGGCCAGCTCGTCGAACCAGGAGTCACCAACAGGACACAGCAGGAACCAAAGGACTTTGGCAGAGACAGCTCCGGCTCCACTGGATCAATCCAGGACCAGCTCGTCGAACCAGGAGTCACCAACAGGACACAGCAGAAAGCAGAAAACTTCGGCAGAGATAGCTTTAGCGCCGCTGGACCAACTCATCAAACCGGGAGTCACCACGTAGTAACCCAGCACGACAGACATCACGCAAGCCACGAACCCCGATACCACAGGACGAGATCACGGAAACCCCGACGACGGACTACCAACTGGAGCCATTAGCCGACACCGAGATAGCTCGGGAACGCAACCCGTTTCGCCCAGCCGACTCGGATGACTACGAGACTGCGATCTTGGCCGCCATTACCGCTCTGGAACTGGAGGACCTATCGCCGTGGCAGCAAGACCCAGACCCCGAACCACCCCCAACGCCGTGGGCAGGCAAGTTTCTGGAGGAAGAACTGGCAAAATTCGACGGACTAGTTGGAGTCTCCCACATCGCCGAACACACGATAACAATGCGAGACGACAGGCCCGTGAAGCAGCGCTATTTCCCGAAGAACCCGGCCATGCAGAAGATCATAAACGCGCAGGTGGACGAGCTGCTACGGGACGGAAGGATCGAGCCATCCCACAGTCCCCACAGCGCCCCAATCGTCTTGGTAGGAAAGAAGACCGGAGAAATGCGAATGTGCGTGGATTATCGCCAGCTGAATGCCCGCTCGGTGCCGGACGCATATCCGCTGCCACGGATTAACCACATTCTCGAGAGACTTCGCCACGCTCGCTACATCTCCACGCTGGACCTCAAAAACGGATACTGGCAGATCCCGGTGGCCGAGGGCAGCAGAGAGGCAACAGCATTTACCGTCCCCGGCAGAGGACTCTTCCAGTGGAAGGTCATGCCTTTCGGCCTGCACTCAGCCCCAGCGACGTTCCAGCGGGCTTTGGACAGCGTCATCGGACCCACCCTGGAGCCGTACGCGTTCGCGTACCTCGACGATATCATCGTCATCGGAGCCACGCTAGAAGAGCATATCGACCACCTTCGCGAGGTTTTCAGGAGGCTGCGAGAGGCGAACCTCCGACTGAACAGAAACAAGTGTAGTTTCTTCAGGAAGAGTTTAGTCTACCTCGGCCATGTCATCAGTGAACAAGGCATCCACACGGACCCAGACAAGGTCAGCGCAGTCCAGAAACTAGCACCGCCCACCACACTGAAAGAACTGCGACGCTGCATCGGGATGGCATCCTGGTACCGACGCTTCGTCCCCAACTTCGCCACGGTGGTCCAACCCATGACCAACCTGCTCAAAAAGGATCAAAAGTGGGAGTGGACAGACGAACAACAGCAGGCATTCGAGACCCTCAAGGAAAGACTTACGCAAGCACCAGTCCTGGCATGCCCCGACTTCGCCGAGCGATTCGTACTCCAAACGGACGCCAGTTCGTATGGCCTCGGAGCAGTATTGACACAACAGATCGACGGAGCAGAAAGAGTCATCGCCTACGCAAGCCGTCGACTACTCAAGGCAGAGGAAAACTACTCGGCCACCGAGAAGGAGTGCCTTGCTGTAGTCTGGGCAATCCGGAAGCTCCGATGCTTTCTGGAAGGATACCACTTCGATGTAATCACGGATCACCTCGCTTTGAAGTGGTTGAACTCCATCGATAATCCCACGGGACGCATCGCCCGCTGGGCCTTGGAGCTCCAGCAATATCGGTTTGACATCCACTACCGCCGAGGAAGCCAGAACGTTGTGGCTGACGCCCTCTCACGACAACCAGTAGAAACCCTGCAGCGAGTGGACGAAGACCGGGACCCTTGCCCCTGCCCCTGGCTGCAGAGGCTCCGCAAGCGGATCCAGGAACAGCCGGAAGGACGTCCGGAGTCATCATCGAGAGCGACCAAATATACAAACGAGCCAGCAACAGAACCAGCGAAGAAGACCCTATCAAATGGAAACTATGTGTCCACAAGGACCACCGCCGACGCGTGCTAGAAGAGTGCCACGACCATCCGACAGCAGGACACCTCGGAATCAGAAAGACAGCGACACGAATAGCCCAGAGGTACTACTGGCCCGGACTGCACCGAGATATCGCCCGATATATCCAGCAGTGCACCAAGTGCCAGCAGTACAAGGTGAGTCAAACCAAACCAGGAGGGAAGATTCACACCCGCCAAGCCCAGGAACCACTGGACATCGTCTGTGCCGACTTCATTGGACCATTGCCCCGATCCAAACACGGCAATACTATGTTGCTGGTGTTCTTCGACGCCTTCAGCAAGTGGGTGGAGTTGGTCCCACTCCGCAAGGCCACCACCGCACTACTGGAGACCGCTTTCCGGGAACGGATCCTAAGCCGCTTCGGAACACCACGGAAATTCGTATGCGACAACGGGACCCAATTCACGAGTCGCTCTTTCCAAAAGTTCTGCAAACTAGCAGGCATGGAACTGGAGTATACGGCGCCCTATACGCCACAACAAAACCCCACGGAACGAGCCAATAGGACGATCAAAACCATGATCGCCCAGTACATCGATGGAGACCAGCGGACATGGGACGAGCTGCTACCCGAACTTAGCCTAGCCATCAACAGCAGCACATCGGACACCACAGGCTTCAGCCCAGCATTCATCGTACTCGGCCGGGAACCTCGGTTGCCTGGAGCCTTGTACGAAGAGACGACCCCAGGACTAGGCGAAGTGACAGAGACCCCAACCGACAAGGCCAAGCGACTCAAGGAAATCTTCGCCATCGTACAGGAAAATACCCAGCAGGCATCACAGACGCAGAGCAGGACCTACAACCTACGTCGACGCGAATGGAGACCCACGATCGGGACGCTCGTGATGCTACGCCAACATCACCTGTCCAAAGCGGCGGACAACTTCGCTGCCAAACTGGCTCCCAAATATGAGGGGCCTTACAAAGTGATTAAATTTATTTCTTCCACCATAGCCCGACTCCAGAAGCATCCGGGAAGACAACGACGAACGGCCGGACTAGCCGACCTCAAGGCCTACCACGACACCGAGCACACACTCACCAGCGAAGACAACGAAGACAACGATGACGACGACCCCAGCACCAGGAAAACCGCGAGTTCATGAGGGCCACTTATGGTGGTGCGCTGCCATAATGTCCTCGCCCCGCAAGGGGCAACCGCGTACACGCGCAGTAAGATAGCTTAACTCCCCTTAAGGGATTAGAGTAAGAAATAGTCAGAACTAGAGAATGCACCGATCAGGGAAACCCAGGGCACAGGACACATCAGTGGCATAGGTCAGGTTCTAACCAAACAAGGTTTGGTCCCCCCACCAGATCCGACATGGACAACCCAAGGACGAGCGACGTACAGCCCTAGAGGCAGAGGATGGTACGGAGGGGCATCCTAGGGGTGCGTCGCCGCCCAGCTCAAGGCAACCACGGTCCACGACCAGCCAACCACAAGCAAGACACCACTCTCCGGACCCCGTAAGCAGAACCAGGAAACCCGAGCCCCCCAAAGGAGGACAGCGACCTGTCATTGGGATTGGCAGAAGCAGAAGCGGGCGGACTGCTCACCGCATTCGACGAGATGCCCGAGTTAAACGCGCTGCAGGAGGAGCAGGAGTGGCCAATCGCCCCAGTCGCCTGGCGGGTCAGCACGCCTGACCGTCGCATCCCGCAGAGCTTGCTGGAAGGCGCCAGCGCTCAGGCGAACGCGGCGCGTCACGGGCGCGTCACGGGCGCGTCACGGGCGTGTCACGGGCGCGTCACGGGCACGGCCGGATCCGCAGCCTGGAATACCACGACGGCCAACGCTTCCGCGTATACATCAGTGGAAACTTGGTGCGCATTTCACCGCGCCCCACCCCGAAGTAGGAAGGGAGTGTGAAGGCATAAGCCTCCACAATACAGAGTATACACACACGAAAGAGAGACGCAGACGACGGCCACGCAGCGAAGAGAGAACGCAACGAAGAGAACGGCTATACACAGAGGAAAGAGAGCGAAGCGGCAGAGAAGCCGCCGATCGGCCTTACGCCCACGCAGCCGAGGAAAGGGCCGACGGCGAAGCAGAGAATACAGAGACGCAGCCGATCGCCCACGCCGCCGAGGCCGACAGCCGAAGCTGCGCAGCCACGAAGCGTCAGAGAAGCTGGAAAAAGACAAAGCAGAGGCCTGGCACGGTCCAGCGCGGGCGAGACTCGGGAGTGATCTCCAAGGGCTGAACAAGACCGGTTGTGCGACGGAAAATAAGCCGCGACCGCGGTGTGTAAAAAGAAAAAGAAGTTGTGAGTACGCAGTGTACGAAATAAGCCGACGTGACGAGGACCCGCCGCAGGATACCAGGACCCCAAAGGAGGGAAACAAGGGTGAGCCACCTCACGTATGTGAGCTCTGGGGGGGAACAGATCGGTGCAGTAGGCAGGCATAGACAGTTTTACATATCCATGCACACATGTGGTTTAATATAAGTTTTTCTTTGCGTTTATTTCCCCGCTGCAGGCGCGTGATTTTAAGTAGGGGAATGAGCCAAAAATAATAAAGACACCAACCTCCACCCACCTGTCTCAGAACATTCGCCCGTAGGAATCACTCACTCCCCCACCCCCTCTCTTCCCTTTTCCCGGGAGGCCCAGCGAAGTGGATGTGAGTCGTGGATCACGCGGCATTCACCAAGCGGGGCTTCCCCTCTCCTGTACCTTTTCCCCCCGGGAGGCCCAGCGAAGTGGATGTGAGTCGTGGCTCACGCGGCATTCACCAAGCTGGGTTCCTCCTCTCCTGTACCTTTTCCCCCGGGGGACCCGGCGATGCTGGATGTGAGTCGTGGATTCACGCGGCATTCGCAAAGCCGGGTTCCCTCTCCTACACCCTCGCCCTGGGGACCTGGCGACGCAGATGTGAGTCGTGGATCATGCGGCATCTGCTAAGCTGGACTCCCCTCTCCCATACCCATCCGATCCCTGATCCAAACCTTTTCTCCCGCCATACATGACTCGCAACGCACGTCTCTGCAGCCCCCACGCACGGCTTCAACCATGCCCCGTGGCCGGGCCAGGCCCGACCGTCCCACGACCCACCCCACGGGCGCGCTTTCGCCACGAGCGGCTCTCCCCTTAGGTCCTCACACAACAAATTTTGCTGTGGGGAGGGACCGGGCCCTGGACAGACTGAGAAGCTGTACCTCGGCCTGAGAACTTCCTTACAGAACAAAACAGAAGCTTCTGCTGTTGGTATTGCAAATTTATTCGCTAACTTTTTCCAAACAACGTACTCGTCTCATATTTACAACGCATCCACTCCGTATCCGTACCAGCTACCTCAAGCTAACAGCATTTTTCTGCCCTTTTTCGAGGAAAGCGTTGTTCTGGAAGGTTTGTCATCTATGGACATATCGTTTTCTGCGGGTCCAGATAAGGTACCAAGTTGCATCTTAAAACACTGTGCCCAGTCCCTTTGCAAACCCTTGACCTTTCTCTTCAACCTCTCTTTGGAACAGTCTTGTCTCCCAGTAATTTGGAATGAGTCCTATATCATTCCGCTTCACAAAAAAGGTTCAAGATCAAACATTGAAAACTATCGTGGTATCGCAAAGCTTTCCGCCATCCCGAAGCTTCTTGAGTTCCTGGTCACCCGGCAACTGCAACATCTTTGTTGCAGCTTGATATCTCCGTCGCAACACGGTTTTTTTAGACATCGTTCAACATCGACTAACCTTCTTGAGTTTTCTAACCTAATCCACCGTGGTTTTCAAATTGGTTCGCAGACGGATGTAGTTTTTACTGACTTCAGCAAGGCATTCGATTCTGTGAACCATGCTCTGCTTATTCACAAGCTCTCTTTATTAGGGTTCCCAACGAATCTTCTAGATTGGATTTTGTCCTATCTCTCTAACCGCACTCAACGTGTTTTGTTTTCTAACGTGTTGTCAAATACTGTAAATGTTACTTCAGGTGTGCCACAGGGAAGTCATCTGGGCCCGCTTCTGTTCATTTTATTTGTGAATGACCTTCCTCAAGTTATAACATACTCTACTACACTAATGTATGCTGATGATGTCAAAATCTGTCTTTCTTACTCTGATTGGTATTTGCACACACGCCTTCAACTTGATCTAAGTGAACTACTATTGTGGTGTTCAACTAATCTTCTTTTTCTGAACCTTTCCAAATGCAAACTTATGACATTTTACCGTCGCGCTCCTCATTTTGTCCCATATGTTCTAGGAAATCATGTCCTTGAACGAATTTCGAGTTCAAATGACCTCGGAGTCCTTTTTGATCATAAGATGTGTTTTAACACCCATATAGCTGCAACTGTAAATAAAGCTAAGGGTGTTTTAGCGTTCATCAAGCGTTGGTCCAAGGAGTTTGACGACCCGTACGTTACAAAACAACTGTACATCTCGTTAGTACGTCCTATATTGGAGTATTGTTCTTGTGTGTGGAGCCCGCAGTATAATGAACAGCAGGCTGTTATTGAATCCGTGCAAAAGCAATTTTTAATTTTTGCCCTTCGGAACTTTAACTGGGACTCAGGTAGAATCTTGCCACCCTACCAGTCTAGGCTAAATCTTATTGACCTGCCGTCGTTGCACCATCGCAGAAAATGCAATGGCGTAATGTTCGTGCACAAGCTCCTTCTTGGGACTGTTGACTCCCAAACTCTCTTGGGTCAGATTGACTTGGCCGTTCCATCTAGACCTACCCGTACTTTTAGGCCTATCCGTCTACCCATATGTAGATCTAATTATGCTGATCATGAACCTTTTAGGGTTTTATGCCATAATTATAACTCCCTCTGTCAAACCCTATCCCCTGAACTGTCTCTTAAACAAATTGCATGCAATATTTATAATCATTTAAATTTAGCTAACTTTTAACTTATCTTTTTCCGCCTTTAGTAACTAAGTACCATTATTAACAGATAATTGTTAATTAAATAAATAAATAAATAAAAAATAATTATAATAACAATAACAATAACCGTAATAACGGTGGAACCTATAACAACCAAAGATACAATAGCAATGGAAACACACGACAGAAAAATGTTCGTGTTACCCAGACAGCTTCGGGAAACTCCCAAGATCCTTTAGATACACTAAATTAAAAAATCCAGCGGTTCACACAATCAACCTCAATCTCAATATATTCGTGGCATTCCTCAATTCTAAAACAGGAAAACAACTTACATTCCTTATAGATACAGGTGCCAATATATCACTATTAAAAGCAAATTCAGATGTCTTTAACGACATTCAAACAAAAAATAAAATAGATATTCAAGGAATAGGGGAAGGTATAATAACATCCCAAGGCCTTGCCCTAATAGAGCTACAGACAGATAAATACATAATTCCACACAATTTCCATTTAGTTAATCAGAATTTTGCAATTCCGTGTTATGGAATAATAGGCATTCATTTCATAAAAGAATTAAACTGCCTAATAGACTTAAAACCTGCAGAGGATTGGTTAATAATACGACCAAATAATATAAAAATTAAAATTTATGTTCCAATAACATACAGTTCTGGTAACAATACAATTCTTCTACCAGCAAGATCACAAGTTGTCAGAAAAATAGAATTAACGTCCGATATAGAAACCATATTGATCCCAAACCAGGAAATTCAACCTGGTATTTATGTAGCAAATACAATAACTTCAAAAAATAATACATTTGTCCGATTGCTGAATACAACCAGTACCAACCAATTAGTACATATAAATAACATACAATATGAACCACTTTCGAATTACAAGGTAATTAAAACTACTCAAAAAATCCGAGAAAAAACTGTCATAGCTGAATTAAGCAAAAATTTCCCAGTACAATTCAAGAAGCAATTAACTAAACTTTGCACCAATTTTAGTGACGTATTCGGGCTTGAAACCGAATCAATCACAACAAATAATTTTTATAAACAGAAATTGAGATTGAGGGATGACGAACCTATATATAAAGAACTATCGAAGTCCGCATAGCCAAGTTGAGGAAATTAAAAAACAAGTAGGAAAATTAATCAACGACAATATTGTCGAACCATCCGTATCAGAATACAACAGCCCACTTCTACTTGTCCCAAAGAAAGCCCTTCCGGGTTCAGAACAAAAGAAATGGCGATTAGTAGTTGACTATCGTCAAATAAACAAAAAACTCCTGGCCGACAAATTTCCACTACCTAGAATTGATGACATTTTGGATCAACTAGGTAGAGCAAAGTATTTCTCATGCCTTGACTTAATGTCAGGTTTTCATCAAATCGAACTAGAAGAAAGTTCGCGAAATATAACGTCTTTTTCAACGAGCAATGGCTCATATCGCTTCACGCGACTACCATTTGGTTTAAAAATAGCGCCGAATTCATTTCAAAGAATGATGACTATAGCATTCTCTGGACTTGAAGCTTCGCAAGCCTTCCTGTATATGGACGATCTAATAGTCATGGGTTGTTCCGAAAAACATATTCTTAAAAACTTAACAGATATTTTTGAGATATGTAGGAAACACAACCTAAAATTACATCCACAAAAATGTTCATTTTTTATGCATGAAGTGACCTTTCTTGGTCATAAATGCACAGATAAAGGAATCTTGCCAGATGACAAGAAATATGACGTCATCAAAAACTATCCAGTCCCACATGATGCGGACAGCGCTAGACGATTTATTGCATTTTGCAATTATTATAGACGTTTTATTAAAAACTTCGCCGACTATTCCCGGCACATAACTAGATTATGTAAAAAGAATGTCCCCTTTGAGTGGTCAACTGAATGTCAAAATGCATTCCAATATTTAAAAGATAAACTTATGGAACCCACTCTGTTACAGTACCCAGATTTTCAGAAAGAATTTTGCATAATCACCGATGCTAGTAAACAAGCATGTGGAGCGGTTTTAACTCAAAACCATAACGGACTCCAACTCCCATTAGCATATGCATCACGTTCATTCACAAAAGGTGAAAGTAACAAAAGTACTACAAAACAGGAATTAGCAGCAATTCATTGGGCAATTACCCATTTTCGACCATATATCTATGGTAAACACTTTACAGTAAAAACGGATCACAGACCACTAACATACCTATTTTCAATGGTCAATCCCAGCTCAAAACTCACATGCATGCAGCTCGAATTAGAAGAATACGACTTTACAGTCGAGTATCTAAAGGGTAAAGATAATCATGTAGCAGATGCGTTATAAAGAATAACCATCACAGACCTGAAAAACATACAAAAAACGAATAAAGTCCTGAAAGTCACTACCAGGCAACAGAGTAGACAGAAATCCTGCGCAGGAAAAAAACAAATAGAATTGCCTAGGCAATCTCTAACAAAAGCTTCAAAGCCCAACGTATATGAAGTCATCAACAATGACGAAGTACGTAAAGTAGTGACCTTGCATGTAAATAATAATTTATGTTTTTTCAAACATGGAAAAAAAATTACTGCAAGATATGATGTTAGCGATTTGTATACTAATGGAACCCTTGACTTAGGTCAGTTTTTCCAAAGGCTTAAAACGCAAGCCGGTAAACAAAAAATCAGCCAACTCAAAGTGGCACCGTGGGAAAATATCTTTGAATACATTTCAATAGATAATTTTAAAAATATGGGCAATAAAATATTACGAACAATAAGAGTAGCGCTACTCAACCCGGTGACCCTAATTAAAAATGAAAAAGAAAAAGAAAAAGAAGCAATACTGTCTACATTACATGATGATCCCATACAAGGAGGACATACAGGCATAACAAAAAGACGAAGACGTTCATTACGGACATGGTAACAGAATATAAAAATTCAATAATTGAAGACTTATGTAAAAATCTAAACATCAAAAACATAACTTCTCTTGCACATCACCACCAGACTGTAGGAACCGTGGAGCGAAGCCACAGAACATTTAACGAGTTCATACGCTCATACATCTCAGCTGACAAATCAGATTGGGATGTATGGCTGCATCAAGTTCTTCAGATAATTATTCGTCGAGCAGGTCTTGTATAAATATCTGTGGTGTAGTAGCCAGCACAAAAATATAGGGAATTGGTTATCTTCTATCGTCTCGTGAGACCCCCTAGTGATCTTTCAAATGATCAAGCTTTATCCGCTATAATTATAGCTATATATAAAGCTATAATTATAGAAGAAACACATTGCAGAGCCCATAGAGGACTAGACGAAAATTACAAACAAATAACTAAGTTGTATTATTGGCCAAACCTGCACAAAAAATTAAAAGAATATATAAAAAATTGTGAGATCTGTAACAAAAACAAATATCACAGACACCCTGTAAAAATTCCAATTGGGGAAGCTCCCATTCCAGCAAAAGAAGGAGATCAATTACACTTAGACATATACTATGCCCAAAACCTAACATTCATAACTTGTATAGATTCTTATTCCAAATACTTGGTGGTCAAGGAAATTCAAAGTAAATTAAACACTGAAAATAAGGTAATGGAAATTTTGCAACACTTTCCGTTAGCAACATCATTAATGACTGACAACGAACCAAGCTTTACTTCAGCACAATTTAGATCATTCATACAAAGAAGTAACTTAACTATTTATTATGCTGATCCCAGACACAGCACCTCAAATGGTCAGGTAGAAAGCGTACATTCCACACTAACAGAAATAGCGCGGTGCATCAAGGATGAACTAAATCTAACAGATTATTCAGAAATAATAATAAGGGCGGCACTGAAATATAACCTGACGATACATTCAACGACCAATCAAATGCCATATGACATATTGTATAACAAAATAGAGCACAAAAACAATCCAATATTACTTAAAGAAGCTCAGACCAAAATGCTTAAGCTACATAACAAAGATAGAAGAGAAAAAGATTATAAAATAGGAGAAGTAGTTTATGAAAAGAAATTCGGGGAAAGAAATAAACTTCAATCCCGATACAAAAAGCAGGTAGATAAGGAAAATCGACCGAATAAAATTATAATCAACAATAGAAACAGAATTATACATAAAGATAACATTAAATATTAAATATTTTTTCCAGAAAATGTATGCGAATATACTTATACTGACTTTTGTTATATTGACGAGTTCGGAAGTAATCGACTATACGCATAGTGACTATCTATTGCTCAACGACGTCAGAGACGTTTACACTTATGAAACATACGCTGAACTTTTCCATATTACTAATTTGAGTTTTTATAGAGAGATAATTGATATAGAATCCAAATATGTCAACAAATCAATTAATTCAGACGATGAGTGGGAAATATCAATGGACTTAAGTCTATTAAAATTAATGATTTCAGAATTAGTTCCAAAACGGAATGAAAGGGGAATTAATGAATTAGGTACCATTTGGAAATGGATAGCAAGCAGCCCTGATCATGACGACTTTTTGAAAATACAAAATAAAGTGAATGAATTAACTGAAAATAATAATAAACAGTTTGTAATAAATTCCAAATTTTTCAAAGAAATTGAATTGCTATCAATTCATTAAAAAATGTCATCTTCAATAAAAACGATACTGAGAAAGCATCGTTTAAAATTAATAACTTTTGACCTACTAAATTTAGTTGATACCATAACACTCTTAAAAGTAAACATTTTCAATACAAAAATTTTAAATAAAAACGAAATAGAGGACATTTATAAGCATGAAAAACATCCTGTTGAACTATCTGATCTGCTGGACATTGCAACGGTTAAAATAATTCGAAATGCAGATTTAATAATCATTTACATAAAATATCCTCAAATTAAAGATATTTGAAAGTTTTACCATGCAAGAGCCATCTCACAAAATGATGGAATGTTAGTTATAAGTGAAAAAGTTTGTGAATGTAAGGAGAAATACTATTTAATGAATAATTTTAAAAGTGAAACTTTTAACAATTACGCACAAATAAATTTAAAGAAGACCTGTTTCACCAATTTACTTAATGGCTTTAAAGCCAACTGCACTAAAAAAAGGGAAACGAGGGGGAACGTTGTGAGTTGCTGCGGACACCGCAACTCTAAGGTTATACCCGATACTAAGTCAGTATGGCTCTCCTCCGGCAGACGCCGCTAATATTTAACGACACGACAAAGAGTGCGTGCGAGAGAGACAGAAAATCAGTCTGAGCGTGACGTCGGGCGCTGCGTAGCCACTGCAAATTGATTTGTTCCTTTTGGCTAAAAAAATGGTCTGATCTGATCCAGATTCAGCAATCTAATAGATATGGTCATTATCTATGATTCTGCGTTTTTAGTTTTCTCAAATCTGCAATATTGTGGATGCAACAGATTTTCGTCCTTTGTGGGGGCGGATGGGGGTGGGGCGAAATTCTGAGATATACGTTTTATAGTGACATCTTAAAGGAGTGTGTGCACCAAATTTGGTTACTCTAGCCTTAATAGTCTCTGAGATTTGTGGTTGCCTCAGATTTTCGTCCTTTGCGGGGGCGGAAGGGGGTGTGGCGAAATTTGGACAGGAAACGGTCAAGGTCCGATATCACAGGAGTGTGGATACCAAATTTGGTTGCTCTGGCTTTTATAGGTTCTGAGATCCTTGAACTCATATTTTGCAATTGGCAAAACCGACCATGAAACCTGTGTGTTAGAGTGAGACAGAGCGAGAAAGAGTGAAATTGTTTTCGTGATTCTGGCTGTAATAATTATACGATCTGGTTCAGATTTTGCACTCTAGAAGATATAGTCATCTTCTACGATTCTGCGTTTTTAGTTTTCTCGTATCGTCGAAATTGTGGATGCCACAGATTTTCGCCCTTTGTGGGGGCGGAAGTGGGCGGGGCAAAGTTTTGAAATATTTTTGGAGCAGTGACATATCACAGAAGTCTGGATCCAAAACATCGTTGCTCTAGCTCTTATAGTCTTTGAGCATTAGGCGCTGAAGGGGACGGACAGACGGACAGACGGACAGACGGACGGACGGACAGACAGACAGGGCTCAATCGACTCGGCTATTGATGCTGATCAAGAATATATATACTTTATAGGGTCGGAAACGATTCCTTCTGGACGTTACACACATCCACTTTTACCACAAATCTAATATACCCCAATACTCATTTTGAGTATCGGGTATAAAAAACAAAGAAATAGACATCATTCAGGATGGTCCCATATTAGTTTCAGGCAAAAATATCGTAGACAATACTACTTTGTTAGGTTCGTATCTCCTTATATTCAACCACACAATTTTAATAAATAATATAACCCATGATAAGGGTAAAATTCTAAGATATATATCGCATCATAGATATAGCGATTTTGAATTAGTTGATTATATACAATCGAATGATAAGCAATTTTCTTTTGATAATGTTAATATTTTAAATCCCGTTATAACATTAGGTAATACGGCCTTCCCATTAACAACATTATTTTTAATCATTTTGATATTGATAATGTTATTTTACTTCGGCTATAAATTAACCAAATTTGTACTTATTAAATCAATAAGAATACCGTCAGAAGAAATAGTGGAAAGCAGCATTCAAATACTGTCAGAAGAAATTAGAGCTCTATCAGAACTTCAAAATGTATCGGGACGAAACATTTAAGAATTGGGGGGAGTCTTGATCTAGAAGATCGCGCAAACCCTTTGTCCGGAATCCTTTGTGACCCTCAACTTAAATCTATATCTGTGAACTTAGAAGTTAAATAAAAACTTTTTAAAAACGCAATCCGCTACCGCAGTTATTTAATTTGCATGAGGATGGATGAGTTTATTTATCGAGTACGTTCTCTAACGCAACAAAATCTTTATAACAATTATCAATTGCTTTGTGATCACTATCTTTTATTCGTTTCTATCTATCTTTCTATTCTATCTTTTATTCGCGGGAAAATCTAGTGATTGGTACTGGAAATTCCATCGAACTTACCCAAACTTTAATTGGTATACGTTTTGTATAGAGTTTAGACGAAGATTTGAAGATGTTGAGACCGACTATGATATCTGGGAAAAGATTAGGACACGTCGTCAGGGCGAAAACGAATCCTTCGATGACTTTCAATATGCTATCGAAGATCTCGTGGATAGGCTTCAAAATTCGGTTACAGAAAAAGATGTTGTGAATCTACTTATTAGAAATTCCAAGCCCACTCTTCACCCCGAGCTTCTTCACTTAAAGATTGCCAACAGATCGCTATTACGACGAGAGGTACGTAAGCACGAGCAGTTTTATAACGATATAAAATCGGTCAAGCAAAGGACTCTTCGCTCATACGTATTGGAATTGTCAGGTCCAGACGATAGCGAGCAGCTATTCGATGACTTGGTCGAGCATAATGAAGTGTGTCAAATACAACGTCGTACTTCACAGACAGTTCCAACTTTCTAGAACTGTGACAACAAAGGTCATAAATTTGACGATTGTGTAGGTCCTCGTAAGATCTTTTGCTACGGGTGTGGAACAAAATATACTTACAAGCCGGTATGTGTCAAATGTAAGCCTCCGGGAAACCTGCAGAAGGTTGTGTTAAACAACAACAAGCAGACACATCCTTAGAAAAAAGTTTGCAAGAATCACCTACTAGTTTAACGAAAGACCAAAGTTTAAGGGAGCCTAAGATCAGCTCACAAACAGTAGAGGAAACCCTGCCTACGGCATATCATTATTCATTTACTCCTTTACCTGAAAGGGAAGCAAATTATATTACGACGCGTAAGAAAATTTTTGATAAGATAGATAGTTTTAAATTTGTAAGAAAGCCCAAACGTTCAACTAAAAGTTTAAGACAATTTTGGAAGATGGTTCGCAAGAATAAGAACAAGTTTGTTTCAGCTATATTTCTTAGCTCGGATAACAGGCTGTATACCAATGTCACCATTGAAGGCAGTGATTACATAGCTTTGTTGGATTAGGGGGCCACAATCAGTTGTATTGGAGGCTCAGCCGCGAAAGAAATGTTGGCGCATTGCAAGGTTAAAAAGTGTTCAGGAGCAATACGAACGGCTTACGATACTGTAAGTAAGGTTATAGGCAAGCTGGTAACACAAATTAATTACCGTGGATGCACTAGGTCTAGGTCTGCCCTAGAAATGTTTCTTATTCCTGAACTCAAGCAAGACGTCTATTTGGGGATAGACTTCTGGCAAAAATTTGGACTTTTAGATAAAATCACACACACTGCAGAGGTATCTGAATTAGATGTTGGAGGTACGGATGACGTCGAAGAACCACCGAACCTACATAAATTGACAGCAGACGAGAGAATTCGCTTAGATAAAGTGATAGGTTGTTTTCCATCTTTCGCTACTGAAGGATTAGGCCGTACCAGTTTAGCCACACACTCTATAGATGTTGGAGCAGCTATTCCCGTAAAGCAACGACATTGGCCGGTATCACCAGCCATTGAGAAATTGATGTTTGCCGAGTTGGACAATATGCTTGCGCTCGATGTTATAGAGGAGTCGACTAGTCCCTGGAGCAGTAATTGCGTTTTGGTAAAGAAAGGCGAAAAATATAGACTGTGTCTCGATTCAAGAGAAGTGAACAAGGTTACAAGACGGGATGCATATCCGTTACCACATATTGATGGTATTCTAAGTCGGTTACCACCCGCTCGTTACATCACTGGATTAGACATCAAACACGCATTTTGGCAAATCCCGTTGGATGAACAATCGCGACAGTACACTGCATTTACAGTGCCTAACCGACCGTTATATCAATATAAAATGATGCCTTTTGGTCTTTGCTATGCCGCTCAAACTCTCTGTAGACTAATGGATCGAGTTATTCCAGCTCATCTTCGTACACGTGTGTTTGTATATTTAGATGATCTACTTGTTTTATCAGAGGACTTCGAGTCGCATTTACTGTTGTTACAGGAGATAGCGTTGTGTCTACGCAAAGCAAATCTAACCATTAACATAGGGAAAAGAAATCACGTATTTGGGTTTTATGTTTGGTAATGGTCAGATAAAGACAAATCCAGACAAAATCAAGGCCATCTCGAAGCTCCCTGTGCTAGTTACCGTTAAGCAACTGCGACGAATTTTGGGGTTATCCGGTTGGTACCGACGTTTCGTTGAAAATTATGCTACCGTTAGTTTTCCCCTAACCGAGTTGCTTAAGAAGAAAAAAAAAAGATTTACAGTGGAATGAGGATGCTCAACAGTCGTTTGAGACCTTAAAGTCCTGTTTAACCGCATCACCCATTTTGATAACTCCTGACTTCTCAAAACCTTGTATTTTGCTGTGTTTTAGCGCAAGAACGCGACGGCGTTGAATTGCCAATTGCTTACATGTCAGAAAAATTATTCAAGGCACAACGTAATTATTCGGTTACCGAACTAGAGTGCTTAGCAATCATAAAGGGATACAAAAATTCCGCTCTTATATTGACAGACAGGACTTCGTAGTCATAACCGATCACGCAGCACTTAAATGGTTAATGCAACAAAAAGATTTATCGGGTAGATTAGCCAGATGGTCTATGAAATTGCGTAGTTTCACATTTAATATCCTACATAGAAAGGCGACACTGAATGTTGTCGCTGACACTCTATCGCGTCAGGATGAACCGGCTATAGAGGAGCTCACGCAAATAAACCCCATGGTTGATCTAGACTCAGATCAATTCAAATCAGCTTAGTATCTGAGTTTAATAGAAAGCATTCAACAGAATCAGAGTAAGTTTCCAGACTTGAAAGTGATAGACGGTCAAGTTTTCAAAAGGACAGTATTCGCTTCCATCAGGGTTAATTACGAACGTATTATATCAAGCTCATGACGCCCCTAGCTCCGCACATTTGTAGTTTTCAGTCTTCGCCAGTGAGTTAGGGCCAGAGCCTATTTAGGCTCTAACTCCATTGGCCAATAGATTGTTTTTTTCTGACCTCATGTTAATAGGAAGCTAGGTTCGAAGGCGCGCATTCTTGCTGTGCTCGGGTCCAGCTCGTCGGATTGGTCGGGGTTCTTTCTCCCCTAGCTACACAGTTTTCCTGACACAAATCAATATAATTCAAAAAAAAATAAACAGGATCTCGACGTTAATATCAATAACCAAAAAAAAAAAATCCTTTCCACTCTGCGCCGATACGCATTTAGAAAACGCTTAGAAAAAGTGTAGTTCGTCTTCTGTCTGATGGAGGGAACAGCGGTGATATATGTCCCTAATCTTTACCCACCCAACCATGACAAACGCGTTTACATTCGGGCGTTGTCCCAATTCAAAGATCCAACATCTTCTAGTGCATTTTGAGGGAGATAAGCATAAGTACTTGACGGACGGAGATAATATTTAGTTTAGGCAGACATACTCATGATTACAAATTCCTTTTATTTTTATGTTAAAGGTCCCTAACCATGTGAGATTGTATTGATATATATATTTTTTTTACATAAATTACAGATATAATCCGATTCCTTACATTTACAAATAAACAAAAATATACAGACTTCCTTCTTCTTGGATCAGCAAACAAAAAACTTAATTATTTGAGCATTTGAGGGGGGAAATATTCTTTCAAATCAGTATATATATATTTACTTTAACAAACTTACGCCTGCATTGGTGTATAGGCATTGTGGTTTCAGCCACAAGTGGTACTCACAGTAATTGTTTAAACTCATCGGTGTATCGTTGGGCCCAAGATGATTTTGACGGATTCATTTGTATACGCTGTGTAATTTAGAGGTTGGTCAGTATAAATGTATATATATATATAAAGAGAAACACATTATCCCAAACTCATATTGCTCAGTTTTCAAAATCTTCAGTTACTTTACAAATTTACTCATTGGAGGAAGCTATTTAGTTACTACAATAATCAACACAATGATAAACGAGATATGAATATGTGGATCTAAACAGCTGGTTCTTAGAGCAGCAGCGTATAGTGATAATTATACCCGATACTCAAAATGAGTATTGGGGTATATTAGATTTGTGGTAAAAGTGGATGTGTGTAACGTCCAGAAGGAATCGTTTCCGACCCCATAAAGTATATATATTCTTGATCAGCATCAATAGCCGAGTCGATTGAGCCATGTCTGTCTGTCCGTCTGTCCGTCTGTCCGTCCGTCCGTCTGTCCGTCTGTCCGTCTGTCCGTCCCCTTCAGCGCCTAATGCTCAAAGACTATAAGAGCTAGAGCAACGATGTTTTGGATCCAGACTTCTGTGATATGTCACTGCTACAAAAATATTTCAAAACTTTGCCCCGCCCACTTCCGCCCCCACAAAGGGCGAAAATCTGTGGCATCCACAATTTTAAAGATACGAGAAAACAAAAAACGCAGAATCGTAGAGAATGACCATATCTTTTAGACTGCAGAATCTGAATTGGATCGTATTACTATTATAGCCAGCATCAAGAAAACAATTTCATTTTTTCTCGCCCTGTCTCTCTCTAACACACAGGTAGCATAGGCGGCTTTGCTTAGAGTAAAACATTAGCGCCTAGATCTCAGAGACTATAAAAGCTAGAGCAACCAAATTTGGTATCCACACTCCTAATATATCAGACCGAGACGAGTTTGTTTCAAAATTTCGCCACACCCCCTTCCGCCCCCGCAAAGGATGCAAATCTGGGGATATTCACAAATCTCAAAGACTATTAACGCTAGAGTAACCAAATTTGGAATCAGCACTTCTCTTAGATCTCACTATAAAACGTGTATCTCAAAATTTCGCCCCACCCCCTTCCGCCCACACAAAGGACGAAAATCTGTTGCATCCACAATATTGCAGATTCGAGAAAAACTAAAAACGGAGAATCATAGATAACGACCATATCTATCAGATTGCTGAATCTGGATCAGATCAGATAATTTTTGTAGCCAAAAGGAACAAATCAATTTGCAGTGGCTACGCAGCGCCCGACGTCACGCTCAGACTGATTTTCTGTCTCTCTCGCACGCACTCTTTGTCGTGTCGTTTAATATTAGCGGCGTCTGCCGGAGGAAAGCCATACTGACTTAGTATCGGGTATAACTGTAGAGTTGCGGTGTCCGCAGCAACTCACAACGTTCCCCCTCGTTTTTTATGTGATAATGATAAAGGCAAACGGGAACTTGCACTTGAAATTTAACTTGAGAAACACGGGAATCAAAATAAACACAAATCTGCTGACAGCAAGAGTGGTTCTGAAGCAATGTGGTTTAGGCTAGCCTAATTACTCAATCCTTTGTAAATTTTCGTAGGTTGGTGACGATTATGTCCTCCGGTTTTTTTGAGATCGGCAGGTTCAAACTGAAGTTCGGACATCCAGCAGTGGTGTATGGTGGTTGGTCTTTCACGAGCCGTAAATGATTTCCGATATTGAGCTAGCCCAACTTCAACGGTTCAGCCTTCACTTTGCCGCCGTGGATGTGCACTGCACTAACTCCCAAACGGTCAGCTTTGCTGTTTTAGTAGTTGATACCGTAGATTGGTTGGCCGGCTTGGCTGTATTAAGATTTTTCAGTACTCCTATCCCTTTGCTTCTTTCAAGAATTTCACTTTATTTGCACTTTTCCCTCGGGTAGTTCAGCTAACGCCACTCTTCGGATTTATTAATCCAAATAAACAGTGTATGATTAGATAATAGAGAAAAATTGGAAGTTATGTAACTCCACGTGTCTTCAGCATTCACTCTGCGATTGCGAAAATCACGAAAATCTATATATACGTGTGCCGTAAGTGAAACTATGCAGGGGAATGATTTCACATGAATAAAGTCTATTCGCCCGTACCTATTGCATTCATAAGCTGAGCTTTAAGCTTTAACATAACTGTGCAATCGGATGATCTTCTGGATCTCCTGCATTCCACCAATTTCTTCGAGCTATGCTAGCGAGGGCGGTATGAAAAGTATCTTTCTAGAAGGTGTACCTAACTTGTTCGACCTTTTCCTTTTTTCTTTTGATTTTCGAATAGTTGGACACTACACATTGTGGGATGAGTAAAACCATAGAGAAGCTTAAAAGATATTTATTCTGGCCTCGCATGGTTAGCCAGACGCGCAAGTACATATCTGAATGCACCGTTTGTCGCACGACCAAGAGTCCGAATATGATTCTTAGACCTCCTATGGGTAAACCATTCACTTCGGATAGGCCGTTTCAGAAATTATACATAGATCTCTTAGGACCATACCCACGCACGAAAAAGGGAAACATAGGATTGCCCATAGTTGTCGATCACACTACTAAGTTCCATTTTCTGTGTCCCCTGAAGAAATTTACAGCCCCTAAGATCTGTGAATATCTGGAAGGGTCTGTCTTTTATACATTTTGGGTGCCAGAAGTCATCTTGTCAGACAATGGATCCCAATTTAAATCTAGCTACTTTTAGGCATTTTTAAATAGCTTCGGTATAACACAAAAATGCACAGCTATGTATTCACCGCAAGCGAATGCCAGCGAGCGACTGAACAGATCCGTGATAGCTACGCTACGAGCTTATATCGGTAACGAACATTGCAATTGGGACTGTAACCTGAATGCCATACCTTACATAGGAGTACAGGGTATTCTCCATATTTTCTAGTATTTGGTCAAAACATGATGTTGAATGGGAAGGGTTACGCACTCTTGCGTAAACTAGACCTTTTGAACGACGATACTAGAATAGAGAACCCAGATTCCTTGCAGCTAATCCGGCAACAGGCTAAAGCGAATGTCAATAAGGCACACGGAGAAAATTCGCATAGATACAATTTACGCTGCCGTGATACACAATTAAAGATTGGAGATTTGGTATATGCTAGAAATTTCACACACAGTAGTGCTATAAAAAAGTTTAGTTCTAAACTAGCCCCTGTGTTCATTCCCGCTCAGGTAATTAAAAAGCGAAGTCCGTACTATTACGAATTGGTCGATCGACTATCTCGGCGTGTAGTATTTCAGATCAGGAAATTATCTCTCCTAATCAAGTTCTTCAGATAATTATTCGTCGAGCAGGTCTTGTATAAATATCTGTGGTGTAGCATCTCCGGATTGTACCCAACAGAAGACCTCCGGCAACAAAGCATCATGTACGGAGCCACTGAGGGTCACCCGTGCGGACGAGCACAACTTTTATCACAGAGCCTTCAACCCAACACCTGGTGTGATCTAAAAGAAGCCCTAATCAGCAAATTCAACAACCACACTCCCTACGAGAAGCTACTACAACAATTATACGATACCAAATTCAATGGGATTATTCGTAAGTTCATAGAGGAACAGAAAATTAAGTCAAATGTTATAGTGAGTAAACTAAATCTGGATACTAGCGCAGAAAATAAGACAATCTATAAAAACGCTCTGGAAAATGCCACCAGACATACCATAGAAGATGCTCTACCCAATAGACTGTTCATCATATTAGCAAAGAAAGACATTTCTACTATGGCTAATCAAAAAAAATCAGCTCAAGAGTTAGGAATCTACGAAAATTTCGTAAATGATAACAAGAATCACGAACACTCAAGAAACGGAAATAACAATCGTAGGAACGTTGGAACTTATTACCCTCACTATAGTAGTAACGATTATAACAATCAAAACCCAAGTACTTCCAGAAATAATCATGGATCGAATCGAAATAATTCAGGAAATAATGCCGTAAATAATAATGGATTATTTAACGAATTTAGAAACTCCTTAAACCAGTGCAGAGTACAGAATCCCACTAACTCTCAAATCAATCAGACTCAGGCAGGTAGCAGTGCACCGAATCAGCCAGTCAAACGATCTAGGGAAAGCCAAAGTGGACATATGAAAATGGATGTAAATTTTCAGCAGAGCGCCTCAGAAGAAATCGAGGAAATAATAAAAAATTAAGAGGTATCGCGGACTCGGGATCGTCAATAAATATAATAAAAGAATACTATACAGATTCCAAAGTCGATAGCGACAACCTCACCGTCCATACCATCAATGGACCCGTCCGTCTGACTCAGAGCATTACACGTAATGCAACCAAAAACTGTCCGACAAAACAAAAATTTTATATTCATAATTTTTCTGAAAATTATGACATACTCTTAGGCAGAGAATATTTGATGGCCAGCAAAGCCGTCATCGATTACCGAAATGAAACGGTAACGTTAGGTGAAAGGTTATACCCAATCATCCAAGGTGGAGAAGCAATTGCCGACGGCAAGACCGCACACAAAGGCGATAAGCCATCTTCAAAGGAAGATATAACTACACCTAAGTGCCTTGACCCATCTCCTGAAGTAGAGAAATACTTCGCATCCGCATTAGAGAATGAATTAAGGGAATGCAACCAGCTAAGGTTGGAACATTTAAATGACGTAGAAAAGGAGAAACTATTGAAAGTTCTCTATGAATTTAAGGATGTGCAGTATAAAGAAGGTGACATTTTGACCTTCACTAGTACTATAAAGCACGAAATTAAAACCCATCACGAAGATCCTGTATATCGTCGACCATATAAATATGCTCAAATACACGATCAGGAAGTGAAACAACGAAGCATGGTCATTACGAGTTCACTCGTATGCCTTTTGGGCTAACCACTGCCCCCGCCACATTTCAAAGATGCATGAACAATCTGTTAGAAGATTTAATTTTCAAAGATTGCCTTGTGCATCTAGACGACATCATTATCTATTCCACATCATTGGAAGAACATTTGTTGTCTCTTGAAAGGGTCTTTGGAAAGTTGAGAGATGCAAACCTCAAACTTCAAATGGATAAGTGTGAATTCCTGAAGAAAGAAACAGAATTCCTAGGCCATATAGTAACAACGAACGGCATAGTTCCTAATCCAAAGAAAATATCCGCCATAATAAACTTCCCAATACCCAATACAACCACAAAAATAAAATCATTCATAGGTTTATGTGGATTTTATAGGAAATTCATTCCCAATTTTGCTAATATAGCAAAACCAATGACACTCAAGTTAAAGAAACGAGCAGTCATAGACCCAACCGAGGAAAAATACGTCGAGGCCTTCGAAAAGTTGAAAGTACTTATCACCTCAGACCCCATCCTCGCATTCCCAGATTTCAACAAAATGTTCACGGTAACAACCGATGCAAGTAACATTGCATTAGGAGCAGTGTTGTCGCAAGACCACAAACCAATTTGCTATGCAAGTAGAACATTGAATGAACATGAAATCAATTATTCAGCAATAGAAAAGGAATTACTAGCTATAGTTTGGCAACTAAATATTTTTGATCATACCTGTTTGGTAGAACGTTTGAGATATTAAGTGATCACAAACCCTTTGGTTGAATAACCTCAAGGAACCAAATATGAAGCTACAACGATGGAAGATCAAATTAAATGAATTTGACTTCAAAATAAAATATTTACCAGGAAAGGAGAATCATGTAGCCGATGCGCTATCAAGAGTAAAGATTAACGAAAATCTACTCGGGGAAACCATTAATAGTGATTGTGCAACGGTCCATAGCGTGCAAGAAGATAATACAAATTATATTCGACTTACAGAGCGACCAATCAATTACTATAATAGGCAAACAGAACTGATTAAAGGTAATGAGGATAAGGTAGAAACATACCACTATTTCCACAAGATACTGATAAAAATCACATATACTGAAATGACAGAATCATTAGCAAAAGATATAATAAAGGAATATGTAAGTACCAAAAAGAGTGCACTATATTTCCATAATGAAGTAGACTTCCCACTATTCCAAAGGGCATTCCTGGAGATAATCAGTCCAAATCACTTCACTAACCTGATTAAATCCAGTACAAACTCATAGATATTCCGAACTACTCCAAATTCAAGGAACAAATATTGAAGAATCATAAAGAGCTACTTCACCCAGGTATCGAAAAGACCACTAATTGGTTTAAAGGAAAATTCTACTACCCCGATTATCAAAAGTTAATACAAAATATCATCAATGAATGTCCTACGTGCAACGTTGCTAAAACAGAGCATCGTAACACCAATCTAACCTTCGAAATCACCCCTGAAATACAAAATATCAGAGAAAAGTATGTCATGGATTTCTATTTGGTAGACAATCAACCATTCCTATCATGCATTGATGTATATTCTAAATTCGCTACCCTTCTAGAAGTTAAGAGTCATGACTGGTTAGAAACAAAGAGAGCCATCATAAAAGTCTTTAACGAAATGGGCAAGCCACAGGGAATTAAAGCCGACAAAGATTCAGCCTTTATGTGCGCAGCATTGCAAGCATGGTTGAATGCGGAAAATGTGAAAATCGAAATCACTACCAGTAAAAACGGAGTTTCTGATGTAGAACGGCTACATAAAACGATCAATGAAAAATTAAGAATTATTTCAAGCTAGGATAACATAGAAAAAAAGCTCACAAAATTCGAGTTAATTCTATACACTTATAACCATAAAACGGTTCATAATACTACAAAAACATCCCCAGCTGATATCTTCCTGTACGCCGGACTACCAGATTATAACACCCAACTGAATAAAGTTAGGAAGATCAATCATTTGAATAACGATCGAATCGACTTTGAAGTAGACACACGCTACAAGAATGCACCCCTAGTTAAAACAAAAACAACCAACCTGTTCAAAAGAACAGGGGAAATTAGGCAGGTAGACGAAAAGCACTTTGAACAGAAAAATAGAGGGAGGAAAATCACCCACTATAAAACAAGATTCAAAAGAAAGAAAAAATCTAATAAAAGTAAATACGATAATTGCAGAGTACCCGAAGAGAGTACTGGGAATCCGGAGCTACAACATGATTAAGATTATAATCTTACTAATGTTCACCGTCCTACAAGCTACCGGACAGAATATAGAGATAGATCCCATCAACTCAAGGAATGGATATCACATATTCAAAACGAATACCATTAACATACCCATTAATTATGAATACCACTATCTAACAATTAATATAACAAAAACAGATGAAACATATCAGAGTTTACTAGAACAGGCAACCCAATTTGATAACGAAATCCAAGTTCAATATTTAGTCGAGAAATTGCAACGTGAATTCAACGGCATAAAAATAGCCAAAAGAAACAGAAGAGGCCTTATAAATGCAGTAGGCACAATATATAAATATCTATTTGGAACGTTAGATCAAGATGATAAGGTCGAATTAGAAGGGAAATTAGACAATGTGGCTAGCCACAGTGTTCAAGTTAACGAATTAAACTTAGTAATTCAAGCAGTAAATTCTGGCATAGAAGTTGTCAATAAATTAAACAAGGATAATGACAGAAATAAGCAACTAGACATATTAATACTTATTTTCAACATTTTACTAAGTACATAGAGGATATTGAATTAGGCATGCAGCTAACAAGATTAGGGATCTTTAATCCAAAATTATTGAGGCAGGATTACCTGAAACACATCGATTCAGAGAAATTAATAAATATCAAAACATCTACCTGGTTGAAATCAGACACTAACGAAATACTAATAATTTCCAACATCCCACGAGAGATCAGAAATATTCCTATACTTAAAATTGTCCCATATCCAGATGAAGATAATAACATCCTCACTGACCTAACGCAAAACAATTATTACATTCTAGAAAACGAGGTATATGAAAAAGAATCAAAACGAAAAACGAGGGGGAACGTTGTGAGTTGCTGCGGACACCGCAACTCTACGGTTATACCCGATACTAAGTCAGTATGGCTCTCCTCCGGCAGCGCCGCTAATATTAAACGACACGACAAAGAGTGCGTGCGAGAGAGACAGAAAATCAGTCTGAACGTGACGTCGGGCGCTGCGTAGCCAATGCAAATTGATTTGTTCCTTTTGGCTACAAAAATTATCTGATCTGATCCCGATTCAGCAATCTGATAGATATGGTCATTATCTATGATTCTGCGTTTTTAGTTTTCTCGAATCTACAATATTGTGGATGCAACAGATTTTCTTCCTTTGTGGGGGCGGATGGGGGTGGGGCGAAATTCTGAGATATACGTTTTATAGTGATATCTAACAGGAGTGCGGATACTAAATTT
This sequence comes from Drosophila persimilis, assembly GCF_003286085.1. NCBI lineage: Eukaryota > Metazoa > Arthropoda > Insecta > Diptera > Drosophilidae > Drosophila > Drosophila persimilis. The sequence goes on from NW_020825530.1 coordinate 33,617, forward strand.
GGTTACTCTAGCTTTAATAGTCTCTGAGATGTGTGTATATCCCCAGATTTGCATCCTTTGCGGGGGCGGAAGGGGGTGTGGCGAAATTTTGAAACAAACTCGTCTCGGTCCGATATATTAGGAGTGTGGATACCAAATTTGGTTGCTCTAGCTTTTATAGTCTCTGAGATCTAGGCGCTAATGTTTTACTCTAAGCAAAGCCGCCTATGCTACGTGTGTGTTAGAGAGAGACAGGGCGAGAAAAAATGAAATTGTTTTCTTGATGCTGGCTATAATAATAATACGATCTAATTCAGATTCTGCAGTCTATAAGATATGGTCATTTTCTACGATTCTGCGTTTTTGGTTTTATCTTATCTTTAAAATTGTGGATGCCACAGATTTTCGCCCTTTGTGGGGGCGGAAGTGGGCGGGGCAAAGTTTTGAAATATTTTTGTAGCAGTGACATATCACAGAAGTCTGGATCCAAAACATCGTTGCTCTGGCTCTTATAGTCTTTGAGCATTAGGCGCTGAAGGGGACGGACAGACGGACAGACGGACGGACGGACAGACAGACAGGGCTCAATCGACTCGGCTATTGATGCTGATCAAGAATATATATACTTTATAGGGTCGGAAACGATTCCTTCTGGACGTTACACACATCCACTTTTACCACAAATCTAATATACCCCAATACTCATTTTGAGTATCGGGTATAAAAATACATAATTGCAGTGTACAAGTAAACGAATTCTTAATATCCAACTCAATACCAGAATTTGCACAAAGCATATACATCAACAATAACGTAACAAAAATTAAACCACTGTCTAATTTGCAAACCAAAGAAATCGTAATAGAAAATACGCGATTAAATAATGTATTACATGTAAGCTTAATACTACTTGTAACGAACCGTTCTTTTCCGTCTGATGCAGCTGGGCTGGCTCAGCGGTCGGTAGGCTCGCTGCAACAATATTTGTATGATGCCCAGACGACAAGTAAGAAGGCACGGGTTGGGTCTTGTACTGGTATGCTAATATGCTTTATTGGTATCTTAGGTCTATCTTACGCTGGTTCTCCTCTTGGTTCTCCTCTGTGGTTCGATGAGTGTGTCGCTCCCTGGGCCCCCCACGGCTTCGCCAAGCGTGGCACCGCCGGCTCTACTGACTGGGGCTAGCGATTCTTGGCACGTGGCCCAAATCCGCCTCTCAGTCAGGCGCCTGACGCGTTCGCTCTCACTCGACTCACTTGGCTTTTCGGCCCGAGGGTGCCTCACTCCTGGTGGGATGCGCTTCAAGCGTGGCACCGTTGGTTCAAGGGATTGGGGTCTTTGGCTCTTGGCTGCACGCTCGAGTCCGCCTCTCAATCCTCACACAACGCGTTCGCTTTCTAAAGTTCTTTTCCCTTCGCTTGGTCTCACTCTCCTGGCTCACTATTCACTTCACTCTTGCTAGCTCCGTTTGCTGACTGTCCTCGTTCCTGGTCGCGGCCCTCCTCTTATAAGCTCGCTTCTGCGTCGGCGCCGCCGATGCCGCCTGGCGCTAACGGCACTTTCCGCCATGCGGTGCCCGTATTTTTCCATCGGCGTTCCTTCATTCCCTTGTCGCTTTCCAACGGGACCTGGCTGGTGGCGTGATCTCATGACCATATTTGGTCATGCGCTGGGCCACTGCCGGCCCGATCCCGTCATCCCGCTGCTCTCTCTCCAGGGGTCCTCCCCTCTCATCTTGGGTCCCCGGGAGAGCTCTCCTCGGGAATTCGCCGCCTCCGGATATCCCCGGATAACGGCCGTTAGCGCTTAACCCTATACTGCCCCCTACGTGTGGGAATACCTTTCCTCACACTTCCCCCTTTCTTTTATTGGCGGAAAAGCCCCGGTTTTCCGCGTCCCAGGTTTGGGATGCTTCAAAAACCCCGCGCGACCGGCACGCGCGTGCTTTGTTCTCGACCCGGGTGCCCCCTGGCGCCCTCTTTCGGCCTCGCGCCATGCGGTGTTGCCGTATCTCTCCGATGAGCTCGATCGATTCGATTCCCCCTTATCGATAGTTCGCATAGGAGCTTCTTTTGCCCCGCCCGATATAGGGTATGGTCGCTATTCTGACCTACTCGATATGACACAGCGTTGCCCTTACGCTCCACTCGATAAAGCGTAGGGTCGTTTTTGTGATCTACTCGATATGTTGCAGCGTGCGTATTCTACTTCCGGATCGCGAATTCCTCAATGGACTGGAAACTTACTATTTTCTCGCGATGCCGGGTGTTTTCTTTGTTTTTCTTGTGCGCGTCTGGTTTTCCCTACTGCCCTTCGCTGGCGCGCATGCCTTCCGCCGGCCCTCTGGATGCTTCGGGTAAGTTTTCCTCCCGCTTTGACGCCTTCCGCCGCCTTCATTCAAGCTTCACCGATCATTTCTAGCGATGCCCCGCTGTTCCTCTGCTGCAAGGTAAGACCATGTTTTTTTTTTTTTTTTTTTTTATTTGTTCTTGTTTTCAGTTACTTTTTTTCCATTCTTCTTCTCTACTCCTCTTCGGCTGTGGGTGCCACCGCTGGGCCTGTCGACTCCTGTGGCCGTGCCCGCCGCCTCGGGTCCCGCTCGTCACTGGCGCGTGGTGCCTCCTCCCACAGTCGAGCCTCCCTCGCCTCCTGCCCGGGCTGCTGGGGCGCGGGCCCAGAGGCCCACGATATGTGCAGCGTTTGCACGAGCCACATCATGCCGTCTCGTACCGCGGAGCGCACCTCCTGCGAGACGAACGGCCCGATGGCGGCTCCCTGTGGCCCGTGCTAGTGCTGCTGCTGCTGCTGATGCTGCTGCTGACGCTGCTGCAGCTGCTGCTGATCCCCTTGGCAGCGCGCGTTGTCAGCCGGCGGCCGACGCTGGAACAGCTCTTCCTCTGCCCCCGGTGACGGTGGGGCCTGCGGCCGTGGCTCCTCCTCGGACTCGACGTGTTCAGGGGGTGGCTGCCAAAGCTCTTCCTCCTCCACCTCGGCTCGTCGTAGCCTCTCCTGCCACTCCTCTTCGGGCGACTGGACTCGAGCCGCCTTCGGCGCTGGTGGGCACTCCGCCTCCTCCTCATCGCTGGAGATCACCGCCAGCCCGCATGCCGCGCCCTCCGCCCGCGTCGCCCTTGCCTTCTCCGCTTCCGCACGCAGACGCGCCATCTCCCTTTGCTCCGCTGCGTTGATCCGGCTAAGACACCGCCATTGGTGCGCGAAGTCCCGTTTGTGGCGCTCAGCCTCCGCTTCTTGCGCCGCCTTTTCAGCCTCCTGCGTGGCCTTCAGCCTCCTGCGTGGCCTTCAGCCTCTTTGCCAGCGTCAGGGCGTCCTCCCATACACGCCGTTGCCTCCGCTCCTCCGTCGCCGCGGCCAGCGCGAACCGCCGGTGCCATTCCGCGAGGCGTCGTGCCTCAGCGGCCGCGTTGTTTTCCGCGATGTCGGCCTGCGTTGCCTGCGGCTCTTTGACCGCGGTTTCGGTCGGCGTTGTCTGCGGCTCTTTGACCGCGGTTTCGGTCGGCGTTGGCTGCGGCTCCTCGACCTGTGGGTCTGTCGGCCGCTGATCCCCTCGCCGCGCCGTCGACCTCCCCCTTGTGCGTGCCGACGACTCCTCTTCCTTGGCCGTACACCTCGCGCTTGCCGGTGCGGGGCTCTTCGTGCTTGCTGGTCCGGGGCCCTCGCGCCTGCTGGTCCGGGGCTCCTCGCGTTTGCCGGTGCGGGGCTCCTCGCGTCTGCTGGTCCGGGGCTCCTCGCGCTTCGCCTCGCGTGCGCGTTTTCTCCGTGGCGCCGGCTCCCAGCTCACCAATTCCAGGTCACTTTCCGCCTCGGTGTACCCCGGCTATACCACCGGGGACACCGTCGGTCCCATGGATCCCGCGGTTGACACTAGCGGTGAGGCCAATAACTGTAGCTCCGGGGACCTACTCCTACTCGCCCTTTGCTCCTCGCGCTCGACCTGGTACGCCTGCCGCCTGATACCCGCGGCGAATCCATTTCCGCTGCTCCGTTATATACCTAATTAAGTGCTACTGCATCTTACCCTTTTTTTTCCACGTGGTCAACTTTTGAAAAGTCCTGATCGTGCGCTGCTCCCTCCTTTATAAGGGCTCGTGCCGGTGCTCACCGTTCCCTGTAACGGTGCCTTACATGGGCCCGTGGGACGGCTCTCTCTTGCCTTCCAGCTGGCTCTCTCGCTCGCTCCCGTTTTGAAAGTTATCCGCGCCTCTCGCCGCGTTAACCCTAGGATGCCCCCTGGTTTTGTTAGCCTTCCTTCGGTTCCCACTTCTTCTTCTTTTTATACCCGATACTCAAAATGAGTATTGGGGTATATTAGATTTGTGGTAAAAGTGGATGTGTGTAACGTCCAGAAGGAATCGTTTCCGACCCTATAAAGTATATATATTCTTGATCAGCATCAATAGCCGAGTCGATTGAGCCCTGTCTGTCTGTCCGTCCGTCCGTCTGTCCGTCTGTCCGTCCCCTTCAGCGCCTAATGCTCAAAGACTATAAGAGCTAGAGCAACGATGTTTTGGATCCAGACTTCTGTAATATGTCACTGCTCCAAAAATATTTCAAAACTTTGCCCCGCCCACTTACGAGAAAACTAAAAACGCAGAGTCGTAGAGAATGACCATATCTTTTAGACAGCAGAATCTGAATTCGATCGTATTATTATTATAGCCAGCATCAAGAAAACAATGTCACCCCCGTGCAGCGCCTCGGACCCAGGGATCATCCGATTCCCCAGCCGGTAGACCGCGCACGGGCGGCATCCGCTTTTGTCCCGCCATCCCTGACGTTAGCAGCTGGCTTCGATGCCCTGGACCCGGACCCGAACTTCTGCTCCTCTCGGAACGCCCTTCTCGGGTGCCCCCTCGTCCGTCGACGCACCACGCAAACCGCCCCCCCTGGGATAGTGGTAACCCGTGTATCTTCTACCTTCTATGCCTTTGATCAGTTCCTATTGGCTGACGAGCTAATCCTCCTTTTTTTTTCTTGTAGGTCCAGCTTTATTGGTCCGCCGGCCGCCGTCTGCTGCTTAGTTTTACTGAACCTTAGTTGTAAGAGTATCCTGTACGGCCTTGTCCTGCGTGGCATCCAGTTGGGCCGCCCGCTCCTCCCTTGTGGGCGATTCCTGTCCTGAGTGACACGCGTGGTTCTTAGTTTTACTGAACCTTAGTTGTAAGAGTATCCTGTACGACCTTGTCCTGCGTGGCATCCAGCTGCGACTCTCCTTTCTGCCCCTGCCGCTAGTCTCTGTCTTTCGTGCTTTTCCATCCTTCTCCGTATGCCTCGCCCGTTGCCCCTCCTTGTGCGTCGTCTACGCTTCGGTTCCAGGGCCTGTTTTAGGGGTTCCTTCCCCGAGTTGTGGCTTCAGGTCCCCTATATGGGCGGTCCGCGTCCGTTTCTCGCTGTCCTTCTTTAATTTACAAATGACCGGGGACACGAAATCCATTATGGTGTAGGGACCGTCATATTTCGGGGCCAGTTTTGCCGCAAACCCTTCGGCCGCGTTGGATAGATGGTGTTGCTTGGCCCATACCTTGTCCCCAATCGTGGGTTTCCACGCTCTCCTCCTCAGGTTATAATACCTCGCCTGGTCCTGCGCCGCTCTTTCGAGATTCCGCCTCACCAGTTGACATACCTCTCTCAACTTGGCCGCGTTCTCGTCCGGAGTGGGCGTGCCCTGTCCTGTGCCAAGCGCTTCGTCATTGTATAGAGCCTTTGGTAGCCTCGGCTCTCTCCCTTGGACCACAAACGCCGGCGAGTACCCGGTGGATTCAGACACCCCTGAATTTACTGCCAACATTATCTCTGGCCATTTCTCATCCCAGTTCCTCTGGTTCCCTTCGGTGAACTGAGCTATCATAGTTTTCAATGTCCGGTTAGTTCGCTCCGTCGGGTTCTCCTGCGGCGTGTACGGGGCCGTGAACTGATGCCGTACACCCATCTGCTCCAAAAACCTCTTAAAAGCTCTACTGGTGAACTGGACGCCATTATCCGTGATCACCACCTTCGGCACGCCAAACCGGGACACGATGCGCTCTCGGAACGCTTTTGTTAGTGCTTCCGCAGTGGCCTTTCTCAAGGGGACCAACTCGGTCCATTTCGAGAACCGATCCACCATCACCAATAACATGGCATTCCCATGCTTTGACCTGGGCAGAGGGCCCACGAAGTCGGCACACACCGTTGCCCACGGCTTCTCTGGCACTTGTGTCAGCATTTTGCGGCATTCTGCGGGATGTGCCGGGATATCCGGCCTGCTTCCTCGACGTAATCCGGATATTTCCTCGGTTCCGTCCTCATCCTCTCTTGGACCTTTTTAATCCATCCGCACTCTGCCTCCGGTTCGTGTCCCTTCTCTGCTTCCTCCTCGGTGGTTCTCAGGCATCGCTCCGCCAATAGCTGTCGGGACAGTGCGTCCGCCACTACGTTCAGCTGCCCTTTCCTATATGCCACTTCGAAGTCGTATTGTTGTAGCTCCAGCGCCCACCTGGCGATCCTCCCTGTTGAGCTCTCGATGCTGTTCAACCATTTCAACGCCATGTGATCTGTGACTACCTTGAAATGGTATCCCTCCAGATAGGGCTTTAGCTTTCTTATAGCCCATACAATGGCCAGACACTCCTTTTCAGTCGCCGAATAGTTATTTTCTGCGCTATTCAGAGTCCTACTGGCGTATGAGATGACCCTCTCGCCCTTCTCCGTCTCTTGCGTCAGGATCGCCCCCAGTCCGTAGTCGCTGGCGTCCGTCTGGAGCACGAATTTCTTTGAGAAATCTGGGCATGCCAACACCGGGTCTGCTGTCAGCCGACTTTTTACATCCTCGAACGCTTGTTGCTGTTCCGTTGACCATTCCCACTTGGCCTTCTTCTTCAGCAAAGTGCTGAGGGGCTGCACCAACGTGGCGACTCCCTTTACGAAACGCCTGTACCAGGAGGCCACGCCCAAGTATTGTCGTAGCTCTTTGACACTCGCTGGCGGCTGCAACTCCTTAATGGCCGCGACTTTCTCGGGATCGGTGCAGATTCCGTCTCCCGTTACCAAATGCCCCAGGTATCGTAGCTCCTTCCTAAAAAATTGACACTTGTCCACATTTAGGCGCAAGTTTCCGTTCTTCAACAGTCGAAAAACTTCTTCGAGGTTGCGCTTGTGCTCCTCCTCGGTACGGCCGATGACAATGATGTCGTCTTGGTACGCGAACGCGTGTGGCATCATCTCGGGGCCTATCACCTGGTCCAACGCCCTCTGGAACGTAGCCGAGGCTGAGTGGAGTCCGAATGGCATCACCTTCCACTGGAACAGCCCTTTCCCGGGCACCGTGAACGCGGTGAACTTTCTACTGCCTTCCTCCAGTGGTTTCCGCCAATATCCGTCCTTTAAGTCTAAGCTACTGATGAACCGTGCCTCCCTGATCTGGTCCAAAATATAGTCTATTCTTGGCATTCTATTCTATTCTTGGCATTCTATTCTTGATGGACTTCGCGTTTATCTGTCTGAAGTCCACGCACAATCTCCACTTTCCCGTCTTCTTTTTGACCATCACGATGGGTGAACTGTACGGACTCTTCAACCTGTTCGTCAACCTGTTGGTTGATTTCGGCTTGCACCTTGGGATTTTTGGGATAGTAACGCTGTTTGACCGGCTGGCCATCACTCATAGTGATCGTGTGTGTAGCTATGTTCGACACTCGGGATGCGGGCTCGACAGACCCTCCCGTGTTCGCTACCACCGCCACTGACAACTTCTCCTCCAACCGCCCCTGGCGGTGGCCTCTCGCAGCGATCACAACCCTGTGTCCCGCACAGGTCACCTCTGCTCCGACCGCGGCGAGGAAATCCCATCCCAGGACCAGCTCATCTATTACTCCGGGCAACACGAGAAGCGGGATTGTAACGATCTTGTCCCCGAAGGCCAGCTCCACCTCGATCTGGGAATTGATTTCCCAGCTGCGTCCGTCAGCCAGCCGCACCAGCTTCCTCGTCTCTTTCTGTCGCCTCTCTTCCCCCAGTCTACTCGCCGCCTCGCAGCTGATAAAACTGCTTGTCGCCCCGGTATCGACCGTTGCTTTCCAGTTGCGACCCTGGCACGGCCCTCCGCGTCTTGGGTTGCGGGGCGTTTCCCGCTTTCTGGCAGCACTGCCATGACGGGGCTCCTACCTTGCCGCATCTCCAGCAGAATGTTATAGGTCGGCCATTGCATGCTTGTTCCCAATGGCGGTCACTCCCGCATCGTCGACACGCCTGGGCTGGGTTTTTCACGAACCCAGCCTCTATGTTCGTGTTCGCTTGGTCGTCCCGCCGCGTTGGGACCGGCCTTTTTTCCCCTGTCGAATCAGAGCTGGCTGCCGTTTCGCCCTGGCAGCGGCGACATATCTCCGTTACTGCCGGACGGGCGAACGGATTGTTTGCTTTTGCTTTGCTCGCCGGATACTCTCGTTGGAACTCCAGCCGATCCCTCTCCAGAGCCTCAAACTTGTCGGCCAGCGTCATCATGTGATCCAGGTCTCTGCACCTATGTGGCCGGATGAACACCCTCAAATCGGGCATGCTGTTGTCTTTAATGAGCTCCAACTGCTCTTCGGGCGTGCATTTTAGTGGCCGCATGAGGGTCTGCATCTCCACCATGTAGTCCTTGAATGGCTCTCCCCATCTTTGCTTCCTCAACCTCACCTCCTGGAGTAATTATACCCGATACTCAAAAAGAGTATTGGGGTATATTAGATTTGTGGTAAAAGTGGATGTGTGTAACGTCCAGAAGGAATCGTTTCCGACCCCATAAAGTATATATATTCTTGATCAGCATCAATAGCCGAGTCGATTGAGCCATGTCTGTCTGTCCGTCTGTCCGTCTGGATCGTATTATTATTATAGCCAGCATCAAGAAAACAATTTCATTTTTTCTCGCCCTGTCTCTCTCTAACACACACGTAGCATAGGCGGCTTTGCTTAGAGTAAAACATTAGCGCCTAGATCTCAGAGACTATAAAAGCTAGAGCAACCAAATTTGGTATCCACACTCCTAATATATCGGACCGAGACGAGTTTGTTTCAAAATTTCGCCACACCCCCTTCCGCCCCCGCAAAGAATGCAAATCTGGGGATATTCACAGATCTCAGAGACTATTAAAGCTGGAGTAACCAAATTTGGTATCCGCACTTCTGTTAGATCTCACTATAAAACGTATATCTCAAAATTTCGCCCCACCCCCTTCCGCCCACACAAAGGACGAAAATCTGTTGCATCCACAATATTGCAGATTTGAGAAAACTAAAAACGCAGAATCATAGATAACGACCATATCTATCAGATTGCTGAATCTGTATCAGATCGGATCATTTTTGTAGCCAAAAGGAACAAATCAATTTGCACTGGCTACGCAGCGCCCGACGTCACGATCAGACTGATTTTCTGTCTCTCTCGCACGCACTCTTTGTCGTGTCGTTTAATATTAGCGGCGTCTGCCGGAGGAGAGCCATACTGACTTAGTATCGGGTATAACTGTAGAGTTGCGGTGTCCGCAGCAACTCACAACGTTCCCCCTCGTTTTTCAAAATACCCCCTCGGCAGGAAGTATGCTTGGAAGCTACGCGCAAATGCGTTCCATGTCTGCCACTGCCTGTTGTTGGCTACAAAGCACATGAGCGCCCGACCCTTTAGCAGCTCCGGCATGGCTCGCGGAATTAAATTCAACTCCAACCCGTATATGTCGGCTGACCACTCGATCTGTTCCAGGAACTCGAGTGGTTTCGCCGTTCCGTCGAACAGAAACGACCACTCCCTGACCTGCTTGGCGACGTGGGCAAAACTCGAACTGGGCGGTCTCGTGGTTTGTTCATCGAGTCCCCGTCGACGATCCTCCCCTGCTCTCCCTTCTTCCTCCCTCTGTGGGTTTCTCGCGCTCCCTTGCTCCGGCTGTGCTGGCCTGGTTGGCCTCTCCCCACTCTCTGCCCACGGTCGGCTAGGCCACCGGCTTTTCACCGGGACCGCCAGGCTCGCGATGAGCTCCTCTTGGGTCTCGGACGGCCGTCTCCACAGCGTTACTTGCTCCGCACTCGCCGGCAGCGTCAGGCGCTCGTATGGATCCGCCCCGTCCTCCATCTGGGCCGCGGTCACGGCTCCTCCCGCCTTCATCTCCCAGGCCTCGAGCGCGTCCGCATACTCCGGTTCCTCTCCGTGCTTCTCTATCCACTCCTTGAAGATTCGGCGCATCTTGGCCAGCGTGCCTTCCAATCGAAGACCGCACGCCCGCGCGCACTGATTGCTCCTCATTTTTATGCCCTCGCGATACCAAACTCAGTACCGCCCTTCCCAAATGCACTTTGTCTTTTACTTGTCGAGAGGCCCCACGTTGGGCGCCAGTTGTAACGAACCGTTCTTTTCCGTCTGATGCAGCTGGGCTGGCTCAGCGGTCGGTAGGCTCGCTGCAACAATATTTGTATGATGCCCAGACGACAAGTAAGAAGGCACGGGTTGGGTCTTTTACTGGTATGCTAATATGCTTTATTGGTATCTTAGGTCTATCTTACGCTATTCCGACTCCGGTGCTGGTTCTCCTCTTGGTTCTCCTCTGTGGTTCGATGAGTGTGTCGCTCCCTGGGCCCCCCACGGCGTCGCCAAGCGTGGCACCGCCGGCTCTACTGACTGGGGCTAGCGATTCTTGGCACGTGGCCCAAATCCGCCTCTCAGTCAGGCGCCTGACGCGTTCGCTCTCACTCGACTCACTTGGCTTTTCGGCCCGAGGGTGCCTCACTCCTGGTGGGATGCGCTTCAAGCGTGGCACCGTTGGTTCAAGGGATTGGGGTCTTTGGCTCTTGGCTGCACGCTCGAGTCCGCCTCTTAATCCTCACACAACGCGTTCGCTTTCTAAAGTTCTTTTCCCTTCGCTTGGTCTCACTCTCCTGGCTCACTATTCACTTCACTCTTGCTAGCTCCGTTTGTTGAATGTCCTCGTTCCTGGTCGCGGCCCTCCTCTTATAGGCTCGTTTCTGCGTCGGCGCCGCCGATGTCGCCTGGCGCTAACGGCACTTTCCGCCATGCGATGCCCGTATTTTTCCATCGGCGTTCCTTCATTCCCTTGTCGCTTTCCAACGGGACCTGGCTGGTGGTGCGCTGGGCCACTGCCGGCCCGATCCCGTCATCCCGCTGCTCTCTCTCCAGGGGTCCTCCCCTCTCATCTTGGGTCCCCGGGAGAGCTCTCCTCGGGAATTCGCCGCCTCCGGATATCCCCGGATAACGGCCGTTAGCGCTTAATCCTATACTGCCCCCTACGTGTGGGAATACCTTTCCTCACATACTATTTGTCATAATCATAATAGGATTAAACTACAAATTGTTTAATCTAAGTAAAAGCAATAAGCCTAAAACCGACCCGCACATAGAAACATCCTTAGACGAAGACGAGGATTCCCCAGCAGGCACAGTTTTAGACGCACCTGAACTATATCCAAGGATAATCGCCTAAGGACAGGCTTAAATCTAACAATGGGGGAGTGACATATCTATAGTCCATGCTCCGCATACCCTGGTCTATGTCTATTACCCTGCACCCACAATACTACAAACAATCCGACACCCTCAGCTTCGAAACCCCATAAACAATCTCACGCTCGAAATGGACCACGCGTAGCCGAATTCAGGCAATGTAAACAAACACCCTAAGCTAGAAGTTGAACATAAAACAATAGATGACGCACTAGAATCCAGCCGCACTAGAATCCAGCCGCACTAGATTCACGCCACTCTTCAGAGATCAATTAGTAATCGATTCTCAAGAACCACTCCATCTCCGAAGCCGATGTCGAAGACAACGCCTCCGAATCCAAATACGAATCCCAAACCGAGCATCATAATATAAATAGTCTACATCTAAGAAGGCAAGTCAGTTCTGTTCAAGACAAAAGTCAATCGCGACACCGTCGGAGAATTCAAGTTAATTCCATTCAAGACATCGGACCTCAGTCATCGTCGGGGAAATAACTAACCAATGTACACTAAGTTTAAGTGAAAGAATAAAACCTTTTTTAAAACGTAAACTGAAGTGTCGCATATTTAAATGGCGCAGTCGGTAGGATCTCAGTTAAAAGTGAATCCTTTTTTTAAGACGATCAATTGGCGTAGTGACAGTTACAGTGCGTAATAACCTACAGTGATCAGAGAAAAAGTAGCGCTAATACTAAAGAGATCCGCCAAAGAATCTACACACGATTCAAACTCAATTAATATTAGAAAAAGATAAATAAATAAAAAGAAATCAACATGCCGCTAACAGAAACACACCTGAACCAAGCCTTGAAGTCAATCAGGCAAATTCCACCATACGACGGATGCCAAGAACGACTAAGTTCGTTCATAAACAGGATTGAGTACATCTCCGGATTGTACCCAACAGAAGACCTCCGGCAACAAAGCATCATGTACGGAGCCACTGAGGGTCACCTGTGCGGACGAGCACAACTTTTATCACAGAGCCTTCAACCCAACACCTGGTGTGATCTAAAAGAAGCCCTAATCAGCAAATTCAACAACCACACTCCCTACGAGAAGCTACTACAACAATTATACGATACCAAATTCAATGGGAGTATTCGTAAGTTCATAGAGGAACTGAAAATTAAGTCAAATGTTATAGTGAGTAAACTAAATCTGGATACTAGCGCAGAAAATAAGACAATCTATAAAAACGCTCTGGAAAATGCCACCAGACATACCATAGAAGATGCTCTACCCAATAGACAGTTCATCATATTAGCAAAGAAAGACATTTCTACTATGGCTAATCTAAAAAAATCAGCTCAAGAGTTAGGAATCTACGAAAATTTCGTAAATGATAACAAGAATCACGAACACTCAAGAAACGGAAATAACAATCGTAGGAACGTTGGAACTTATTACCCTCACTATAGTAGTAACGATTATAACAATCAAAACCCAAGTACTTCCAGAAATAATCATGGATCGAATCGAAATAATTCAGGAAATAATGCCGTAAATAATAATGGATTATTTAACGAATTTAGAAACTCCTTAAACCAGTGCAGAGTACAGAATCCCACTAACTATCAAATCAATCAGACTCAGGCAGGTAGCAGTGCACCGAATCAGCCAGTCAAACGATCTAGGGAAAGCCAAAGTGGACATATGAAAATGGATGTAAATTTTCAGCAGAGCGCCTCGGAAGAAATCGAGGAAATAATAAAAAATTAAGAGGTATCGCGGACTCGGGATCGTCAACAAATATAATAAAAGAATACTATACAGATTCCAAAGTCGATAGCGACAACCTCACCGTCCATACCATCAATGGACCCGTCCGTCTGACTCAGAGCATTACACGTAATGCAACCAAAAACTGTCCGACAAAACAAAAATTTTATATTCATAATTTTTCTGAAAATTATGACATACTCTTAGGCAGAGAATATTTGATGGCCAGCAAAGCCGTCATCGATTACCGAAATGAAACGGTAACGTTAGGTGAAAGGTCATACCCAATCATCCAAGGTGGACAAGCAATTGCCGCCGGCAAGATCGCACACAAAGGTGATAAGCCATCTTCAAAGGAAGATATAACTACACCTAAGTGCCTTGACCCATCTCCTGAAGTAGAGCAATACTTCGCTTCCGCATTAGAGAATGAATTAAGGGAATGCAACCAGCTAAGGTTGGAACATTTAAATGACGAAGAAAAGGAGAAACTAAAGAAAGTTCTTAATGATGGTGACATTTTGACCTTCACTAGTACTATAAAGCACGAAATTAAAACCCATCACGAAGATCCTGTATATCGTCGACCATATAAATATGCTCAAATACACGATCAGGAAGTGAAACAACGAAGCATGGTCATTACGAGTTACTCGTATGCCTTTTGGGCTAACCACTGCCCCCGACACATTTCAAAGATGCATGAACAATCTTTTAGAAGATTTAATTTTCAAAGATTGCCTTGTGCATCTAGACGACATCATTATCTATTCCACATCATTGGAAGAACATTTGTTGTCTCTTGAAAGGGTCTTTGGAAAGTTGAGAGATGCAAACGTCAAACTTCAAATGGATAAGTGTGAATTCCTGAAGAAAGAAACGGAATTCCTAGGCCATATAGTAACAACTAACGGCATAGTTCCTAATCCAAAGAAAATATCCGCCATAATAAACTTCCCAATACCCAAAACAACCACAAAAATAAAATCATTCATAGGTTTATGTGGATTTTATAGGAAATTCATTCCCAATTTCGCTAATATAGCAAAACCAATGACACTCAAATTAAAGAAACGAGCAGTCATAGACCCAACCGAGGAAAAATACGTCGAGGCCTTCGAAAAGTTGAAAGTACTTATCACATCAGACCCCATCCTCGCATTCCCAGATTTCAACAAAATGTTCACGGTAACAACCGATGCAAGTAACATTGCATTAGGAGCAGCGTTGTCGCAAGACCACAAACCAATTTGCTATGCAAGTAGAACATTGAATGAACATGAAATCAATTATTCAGCAATAGAAAAGGAATTACTAGCTATAGTTTGGCAACTAAGTATTTCAGATCATACCTGTTTGGTAGAACGTTTGAGATATTAAGTGATCACAAACCCTTTGGTTGAATAACCTCAAGGAACCAAATATGAAGCTACAACGATGGAAGATCAAATTAAATGAATTTGACTTCAAAATAAAATATTTACCAGGAAAGGAGAACCATGTAGCCGATGCGCTATCAAGAGTAAAGATTAACGAAAATATACTCGGGGAAACCATTAATAGTGATTGTGCGCAAGAAGATAATACAAATTATATTCCACTTACTGGAGATAATCAGTCCAAATCACTTCACTAACCTGATTAAATCCAGTACAAACTCATAGATATTCCGAACTACTCCAAATTCAAGGAACAAATATTGAAGAATCATAAAGAGCTACTTCACCCAGGTATCGAAAATACCACTAATTGGTTTAAAGGAAAATTCTACTACCCCGATCAAAAGTTAATACAAAATATCATCAATGAATGTCCTACGTGCAACGTTGCTAAAACAGAGCATCGTAACACCAATCTAACCTTCGAAATCACCCCTGAAATACAAAATATCAGAGAAATCCATGACTTCTATTTGGTAGACAATCAACCATTCCTATCATGCATTGATGTATATTCTAAATTCGCTACCCTTGTAGAAGTTAAGAGTCGTGACTGGTTAGAAACAAAGAGAGCCATCATAAAAGTCATTAACGAAATGGGCAAGCCACAGGGAATTAAAGCCGACAAAGATTCAGCCTTTATGTGCGCAGCATTGCAAGCATGGATTGAATGCGGAAAATGTGAAAATCGAAATCACTACCAGTAAAAACGGAGTTTCTGATGTAGAACGGCTACATAAAACGATCAATGAAAAATTAAGAATCATTTCAAGCTAGGATAACATAGAAAAAAAGCTCACAAAATTCGAGTTAATTCTATACACTTATAACCATAAAACGGTTCATAATACTACAAAAACATCCCCAGCTGATATCTTCCTGTACGCCGGACTACCAGATTATAACACCCAACTGAATAAAGTTAGGAAGATCAATCATTTGAATAACGATCGAATCGACTTTGAAGTAGACACACGCTACAAGAATGCACCCCTAGTTAAAACAAAAACAACCAACCCGTTCAAAAGAACAGGGGAAATTAGGCAGGTAGACGAAAAGCACTTTGAACAGAAAAATAGAGGGAGGAAAATCATCCACTATAAAACGAAATTCAAAAGAAAGAAAAAATCTAATAAAAGTAAATACGATAATTGCAGAGTACCCGAAGAGAGTACTGGGAATCCGGAGCTACAACATGATTAAGATTATAATCTTACTAATGTTCACCGTCCTACAGTCTACCGGACAGAATATAGAGATAGATCCACTCAAGGAATGGATATCTCATATTCAAAGCAAATACCATTAACATACCCATTAATTATGAATACCATTATCTAACAATTAATATAACAAGAACAGATGAAACATATCAGAGTTTACTAGAACAGGCAACCCAATTTAATAACGAAATCCAAGTTCAATATTTAGTCGAGAAATTGCAACGTGAATTCAAAGGCATAAAAATAGCCAAAAGAAACAAATGAGGCCTTATAAATGCAGTAGGTACAATATATAAATAGATCAAGATGATAAGGTCGAATTAGAAGGGAAAATAGACAATCTGGCTAGCCACAGTGTTCAAGCTAACGAATTAAACTTAGTAATATATATCTATACCCTAATAATTTTCATGCATTTTATAATTATAATGAATTTATAACTAACCTTATATGATAATTAGGATTAAGGAAATATTACCCACAATTTAGAACCTAAGTCAATTGTTGTGTTTCTACAACTGCAACGTAATGAATATTGAAATTGAAGTCTCACATTATATTAAAATATGAATCGTTTTGAATTGAAATGAATCTTTAAAATCATAAAAATGGTCTGTCGAGTATCCGTGCCAGGATCTTATAAAATGTGGTAAATCTTAGTAAAGGATTCATCAAGGATTCATCAAGAGTTCTTCATCATGCAGGAACTCGAACGCATTGTCTTGGTAGGGTGGGTACAGAAGAGAGAGACAATCAACACCTAGGTTCTCTCTAAATAGAAATAGTTCAGTAGGGCTTTTATTTGGCGTGTCGGCGCTATCAGTATTTCAGTTTACTTTGTTTTTGTATAATCACTTATAGTTTCCCGTAAAGTGCACTATTTAAATGTAGTGGAGTACGATAGTACAATTAGGTGAGGAAGAAACCCGATCATCCGGCGAGCTAGACCCGAGCCTAGCAAGAGTGCACACGACCAACCCTATTTGTACGCCGTCCTTAAGTTCAGTCATAGTCATCTGCTGATATCAAGGGCCTATATATCTGTTTACATATATATATTTAAATTCTGGTACACTAAAGGATCGGGCCGGACCAAGTTTTGCTAAACAACAACAACAGCAGCAGCAAGAGGTCGAACAGGCGCTCCAGGCCCCAGCGCAAGTGGGACTCAACAACAATAATGGTTACTGCCTGCCAGATGCCAATTCTTCTCTCAACAGTTTAAGCGCCGTTCACAGTAAAGCCCCTCCCATGAAGATCGTGTCTAAATTTGGCTGCCTGCGTGCGGGCAATGGACAATTAAATGCACCGAATGGCTTTTGCTTGGGCCAAAATGGGGGCCCTGAAGTTCCAGTTTGGCGATGCCGGCAAGCGGAACGGCAAGCGTTTTTATCCCCGCAAAGTGGCTGTCTTCCAACACAATGGAAATTTCGTTGTCTGCGATCGCGGCAATGGACGCTCTCGCATGCAGATCTTCTCTAAGTGCTGCACATATATGTTCAAGATTTCCATCAGGTTTATGGATATTGTGACCGGGTTGGCTGTCACCGCCAAGGGTCATATTGTGGCCGTCGATAGGGTCTCGCCGACTGTCTTTGTTATATCCGAGGAGGGTATGCTGTTGCACTGCTTCGACTGCAGTGTCTTTGTGCGTGAACCCTCGGACATAGCCATACGCGACAATGTTTTCTACCTTTGCGATATGAAGGCTCATGGCGTGGCCGTTTTCAAGGACAGTGGCGAATTCCTCTATCGCATTGGCAACGAGAGGGTATCCTGCTACCCCACGGGCATTGATATATCCAGTGGATTTATCATTGGGGATTTGCTCATTGGGGATACCCATGGATATTGCATCCATGTGACCTGCTACGGGAGCGACGGTGTTTTCAAGTCGGTCTTTGAGTTTCCTCAACTGAATGTTTCACGTTGCTGCGGCTTGAAGATCACATCCGAAGGTTATGTGGTCACTCTGGCCAAGAATAACCATCAAGTTCTTGTGATGGATCTGCTGTATGTCTAGTGATTATAAGAAAACACCCTGTTGTGTCCAGGAACGTGATGCGGATAAACACACAATTGCTTATCTTCATCGGTACTTAGGCGTTGGTTGCGTTTTATTTCCTATTTGCAAAAGGAGGTTAATACATTTTATTCGTATATGTATCTACGCACGCTTCGTCTTCTCTCCCCGCTCTTTTATCGACTGCTCAAACTAATGTTACCTTCTTGTCTTTTCATATTGTGACCATTTTTCTTCTTGTCTTTTCATAGTGTGATCATTTTTCTTCTCTCTTTTTGCTCATTGGGGATACCCATGGATATCGCTTCCATGTGACCTGCTACGGGAGCGACGGTGATTTCAAGTCGGTCTTCGAGTTTCCTCAACTGAATGTTTCACGTTGCTGCGGCTTGAAGATGACATCCGAAGGTTATGTGGTCACTCTGGCCAAGAATAACCATCAAGTTCTTGTGATGGATCTGCTGTATGTCTAGTGATTATAAGATAACACCCTGTTGTGTTCAGGAACGTGAGAATTGCGGATAAACACACAATCGCTTATCTTCATCGGTACTTAGGCGTTGGTTGCGTTTTATTTCCTATTTGCAAAAGGAGGTTAATACATTTTATTCTTATATGTATCTACGGACGCTTCGTCTTTTCTCCCCGCTCTTTTATCGACTGCTCAAAATAATGTTACCTTGTCTTTTCATATTGTGACCATTTTTCTTCTTGTCTTTTTATAGAGTGATCATTTTTCTTCTCTCTTCTTTTCGTTATGTAGGGTATGTAAAACTAAGTATATATAAGCTCATTTTTCTCAACAACGTCCCCACCACCGTGAATCAAGCGTGATTTACAATATGTCTAGCTTTGCCACATTTATAGATGACCAACAAATTCTACGAGTCAGAGGTCGACTGCGAAATGCAATGCACCTTCCAATAAGCCAGCGACAACCAATCATCATCATTTTACCGATCTCGTCGTGCGTAATGCCCTTCGTCTCGCACTCCACGGCGGCACCGAATTAACGCTGGCCACTATTCGACACAAATTCTGGATAGTCAACGGAAAACGAACTGTCAAACGCATTCTTCGACAATGCGTCCGATGTTTTCGTCACTGACCGAAACCAGCAGCACAATTGATGGCCGATCTTCCTCTACATAGAGTCCATCCGCCAACTAGTTGGAGTTCGGATTGGCTATCACATCTTCAAGCCCGTCCAAAGTGGCGACATGAAACCGACAATCTACAAGTCAGCGATCTAGTAATTGTCAAGGATGACCGACTGCCACCCAACGAGTGGAAGCTGGGAAGGATAATAGAAGTTCATCCTGGAGCTGACAGTTTAGTCAGATGCT
Source organism: Drosophila persimilis (assembly GCF_003286085.1). Classification (NCBI taxonomy): domain Eukaryota; kingdom Metazoa; phylum Arthropoda; class Insecta; order Diptera; family Drosophilidae; genus Drosophila; species Drosophila persimilis. Next base: position 52,834 of record NW_020825530.1, read on the forward strand.
GAAAACAGCATCAGGCGTATACAAACGATCGGCCTCTAAACTATGTCGGCTCCCGTTGCCACAGACCTCAGAATAATCCTACCACCGTTGCTAGCTCCTTTCGACCATACATGTACCATAACGAACACTTTATTTATTCACAGAGCATTCACATGTGACATCCTTTGGTTTCTAATACTGGTCCCAGTATTGGGCGCGGCATGGACGGTTTTCCAAGGGTCAAACTACAAAGAGAGTGAGAGCTCTGTAACTGCGATTGCCCATTCGGAGAACGGCGTCGTTTCATGCTAGGGCGGCGGGACCTCGTCTCCGATCACCAAGAAGAGTCTTCGCTTGCGTGTCGACGAAATCACAGCGACAATCAAGCAGTTGCAGACGGCCGCGCTTAAAGCCATATTACCCGTATTAAATTGTACACTATACGCGATTACGATTAAAGTTTAAGTTGATTGAAGTCCAAATGAATAAATCTCGAATTTTCTATATCGTGTAGTATATTATTAAACGCAAAGATTCCCCAGAGCAGTTCTGCTCAACATTGAAATCTCGTATCTAGGATTTCACAACACTACATGCAAACAAAATTTCACGGTTGGACATGGGGTATAAGAAAATTCAGAAAAAATAAAATATTTTCAATAAGGTTTGACTTTTGATTCCAGGGAATTTAAAACTTTCTGAAATTCAATGAAAACGAGGGGGAACGTTGTGAGTTGCTGCGGACACCGCAACTCTACAGTTATACCCGATACTAAGTCAGTATGGCTCTCCTCCGGCAGACGCCGCTAATATTAAACGACACGACAAAGAGTGCGTGCGAGAGAGACAGAAAATCAGTCTGATCGTGACGTCGGGCGCTGCGTAGCCAGTGCAAATTGATTTGTTCCTTTTGGCTACAAAAATGATCCGATCTGATACAGATTCAGCAATCTGATAGATATGGTCATTATCTATGATTCTGCGTTTTTAGTTTTCTCGAATCTGTAATATTGTGGATGCAACAGATTTTCGTTCTTTGTGGGGGCGGGGCTGGGGCGAAATTTTGAGATATACGTTTTATAGTGACATCTCAAAGGAGTGTGTGTACCAAATTTGGTTACTCTAGCCTTAATAGTCTATGAGATTTGTGGATGCCTCAGATTTTCGTCCTTTGCGGGGGCGGAAGGGGGTGTGGCGAAATTTTGACACAACATGGTCAAGGTCCGATATCACAGGAGTGTGGATACCAAATTTGGTTGCTCTGGCTCTTATAGGTTCTGAGATCCTTGAACTCATATTTTGCAATTGGCAAAACCGACCATGAAACCTGTGTGTTAGAGAGAGAAAGAGCGAGAATTAATGAAATTGTCTTCTTGATTCTGGCTATAATAATTATACGATCTGGTTCAGATTTTGCACTCTAGAAGATATGGTCATCTTCTACGATTCTGCGTTTTTAGTTTTCTCGTATCGTCGAAATTGTAAATGCCACAGATTTTTGCCCTTTGTGGGGGCGGAAGTGGGCGGCGCACAGTTTTGAAATATTTTTGGAGCAGTGACATATCACAGAAATCTGGATCCAAAACATCGTTGCACTAGCTCTTATAGTCTTTGAGCATTAGGCGCTGAAGGGGACGGACAGACGGACAGACAGACATGGCTCAATCGACTCGGCTATTGATGCTGATCAAGAATATATATACGTTATGGGGTCGGAAACGATTCCTTCTGGACGTTACACACATCCACTTTTACCACAAATCTAAAATACCCCAATACTCATTTTGAGTATCGGGTATAAAAAAAACTATATCCGACCGCCATATAATTTCTGCATATAAATTCTAGTTAAGTAAATAAAAAAAAATTACTCAGCATTCAACTTTTTCAGCATGCTCAAGAATGGCCAATTTTCATGTACTGATTTCCAACTCCTTGCCATTCGATCAGCTTGGTTGACAACTCGTTGACCAGTCTCTAACCTGTCCAGTCAATAGCAACATCCTATACATAGCGGATCACTATGAGTACAGCTTCTTTAATTTCAGCTTACTTTGGTCGTTGACATGCAATGACTGCATCTTTCAAGAGGCGATGCAGTTACTGCACCATCAAGTGGCCCGTGTGACACCAGCAGAAGGCTGTTACCCGCGGATCCCAGGCAAAACGCAGCCTTCCTCCCGCCCAACCGACCGAGGGGCGCTGCCGCATGACGCGCGGTGCGTAGCCGAACCAAACGCGAACATGCAAGAAAGATAGCTATTAGACTAACATTCGAGGAAAATTAGTACTAAACTTACTAAGAAACTAAGCATGCAATTAAAATACAAATACCACTACAGTTACTAATTAATAGAAAGGTGTGTAAGGATTAATAATTTAATAAGAGGAAGAGAATTAGTGGTGGATATAATATGGTAGAGGGAATTATAATCCGAGCATAAGACCCTAAACGGTTCATGCAAGGAATAATTCGATCTACAAAGTGGAAGGAACAACGGTATAAAATTTCTAGTCAGTCTAATAGGAATCGTGAAGTTTATGCGGCTCAACAGATCATGGCTGTCTATGTCACCCCTGATCAAGTTGTGCATAAATATCACACCGAGCATTTTTCTACGGTTAACTAAGGATGGGAGGTTTACTAATAGTAGTCTACTAGAATAAGATAGGAGTCTTACACCCGCATCCCAGTTAAGGCCCCGCAGAGCAAAGAGTAAAAAGTTTTTCTGTACTGATTCTATATGGTTCTGGTGTACTTTGTACTGAGGGCACCATACACAGGAGCCGTATTCTAAGATCGGACGAACAAGCGAGGTATAGAGAGTCTTTGTTATATAGGGGTCGTCAAATTCCTTTGACCACCTCTTTATAAACCCAAGCACGCCCATGGCCTTATTTACCATGGTAGAAATGTGTTCGGAAAACTTTAACTTGGGGTCTAACATAACACCCAGATCATCCACCAGGGTAATTCTCTCAAGAGAACCACCAAATAGGCTGTAGGGAGCCAACAAAGGGCTAGAACGAAGAAATGTCATAACTTTGCATTTCGAGGCATTAAGGTGTAACAAGTTTGCACAACACCATGACTGAAAGTTATTGAGATCGGATTGCAAGCGAGAATGAAATGAAATGTCCTTGTACTGGACACAGAGTTTAACATCATCCGCATACATAAGTACTCGAGAGTATGTTAATACTGAAGGTAAGTCATTAATAAAGAGTGTGAAGAGTAAGGGGCCTAGATGGCTGCCTTGTGGTACTCCCGAAGAAACCTTTACTGGTAAAGAGAGGGAGTTTTTGAAGAGGACTCTTTGAGACCTAGAACAAAGATAGCTAGAAATCCATCTCAGGAGGTTGGGCGGAAACCCTAAAAGGTCAAGTTTATGCGCTAAAGGGGAATGGTTTACAGAGTCGAATGCTTTACTAAAGTCGGTGTAAATAACATCCGTCTGTAAGTTACATTGAAAGCCTTTAATAATGAAAGAGGTAAACTTTAACAAGTTCGTGGTGGTTGATCGCCGCCTTATAAATCCATGCTGAGTTGGAGATATAAGTGACTTGCAGAGATGTTGCAAGTGCGGAGTTAAAACCTTCTCAAACATTTTAGGAATAGCGGATAACTTTGCTATACCTCTATAATTTTTTGCATCAGACTTGCTACCTTTTTTATGGAGAGGAATTATAAACGATTCCTTCCAGATCGGGGGAAGCAAGAAGAATCAATGGACAGGGTGAATAGTTTAAGCAAAGGTCCACACAGAGCCTCGGCGCAGTACCTGAGTACACAACCTGGAACCCCGTCTGGACCCGGTGAAAACACCGGCTTAACTAGTCGAAGATCATGAAGTAGGGAACATTCATTTAACAAGGGACTGAAAATGCCATTCGACCTCGGAAAACCGTATGGTACCCATATGATGACCCATAGGATGACCAGAGTAGCTTTCCTCAGAATAGGTGGTTTGAAGAATTGGGCAAAAAGATCGGCAATTGCCTGATCATTATTTGCCGACGTATTACAAAATGATAGCGAGGATGGGTGTGCGGACGTTCTACGCTTACTGTTTACGAAGCTGTAAAACTGTTTAGGGTCCTGAGAAAAACGTATCCTGCATCGAGATAGGTAGTTCTTATAGCATTGAGCATTAAGAACTGAAAAGATTGACCGAGCTAATACATAGCGAGAGTGAGAAGTAGGAGAACCCACTTCTTGAAATTTTTTATAAAGTCTTGATTTTAAGTTGTTTAGACTGGATAACTCTTTGGTAAACCAAGGGGGTTTTCCAGATCTAGTCGGACAAGAAAGCGGGACACAAGAAGCTTCGCAAACTCGGCTTTACGAAAGCAGCGGACACGTTCGGGCAGCCTACTCGACCGATCCAATACAGTTGGTCCTATATCTAGCGACACCTCGAAAGTAGGGTGGTTGGCGTCTTCAGGTATAGTGAGCGGAAGGGCTCGGGTTAACAACACTATGGTCGGATCCGATACAAAGCACAGATCAAGGGATAGGTCAAGCAAGCCGTCAACAAAGTTATGTCGTGACATGGGCACTAGGATACTAGACTCGTTTACCGAAGACCAAACAGTTCCTGGCAAGTTGAAGTCACCAAGAATTATCATACGATCTTTATCAGATAGCGAGGAAGAAACAGCGGTTAAAGCGGACAAGTGCTGCTCATAAATTGAAATATCCGAAGAAGGTGGGATATACGAGCAAGTAATGAATATAGCGAAAGCGGGAAGAATCAGTTTTACACACAGGAATTCCAGTTCCTGTTGAACTTGGACTGTGAAGTGTTCCGACGTGAAGTAAGAGTCCACTGCAATTAGAACCCCCCTGCACGTCGAGACGAACGGTCCTTTCTAAAAGTTGTGTACCGACCTGCCAAAACCTCGGAACTAAGAATGTCCGGCTTTAACCAGGTTTCAGTAAACACAATAACGTGGGAAGCAAATGCAACACTATCCCGGAAAAGAATGCTGAGCTTACTACGCAAGCCTCTTACATTCTGATAGGTTACTAAAAGAGAAGTTAGTTTTTTGGAAAGGTGGAAGCAAGACGGGAAGTTGAGGAAGAGGAAGTTGAGGTTGAGGGTGGCACACTGGAAAGATTTGGAAGGGATATGGGGGCCTATTCTTCTTCTTAGCCTTAAACTCCTTCACCACCAAATGCTCCGGCCAAAATTTGGTGGAGCAAATGGTGTCAAATTGAGTTGGGGAGATGCTTATCTTAAACGAGGCTATCTCCCTGGCATAAGAGAAGTTAAATTTCTCCACCTTTAAACCCACGGCTTTTATTTTGCTTTGAATAAAACCAATTACATCATTAGGCCAGCCGTGAAACAAAAACTTGTCGTTTTGGTGGGACTCCCACCAGTGGTTTAGTCACCACAGGCCTAGTACCTGTGGTGGCAATATCCGGAGGTCCGGAACGTCTATTTACTGGTGGGATCGGGATAGACGGGACAACTAGCGAACTTGCGGACACCACGGACACGGACGCTGCAGACGTACTTGGCTGCACATTCTCCGAGACGATGAATTCGGCTACCGAATCTGCATCGCCAGCAGCTGTCGTTGCCCTTGGAGTGGCAAACGAGATCAACTGCACCCTTGGAGTGGTCGGAGTCAGTTTTTCGGCGGCGCACGGCTGAGTGACGGTTGGGTGACCTTTTTGCGCCTCGGAGACTCATTCAGCAGTTTTAAACCGCTAAACTGAGCCTCCATGGCTAGGATCCGATCGTATTGGTTTTTAAAACCAACGGCCAGCTCCTTAAAGCCACTCCGCGTCTGCCTCATGAAAGCCACCATGTCTTTCTCCACCGCACGGCATGCCTCGCAACTGTAATGCAAGCCATTACGTTGGGCTATAGCATCACTCACGAGGCCAGAAAATCCAGCGCATTTTGCGTGCACTACGCTGTCGCAGAGCCAGCAGGGGACATTCGGCTGATCGTGGGTGATCTGCTTCTTACAGGTTTTTTTGGCACAGACCACAGCGTATTCCATTTTATTATTTATTTATTTACTATTATTTGCAAAACAAATTGCTATCAGACCAATGTGCCAGACAACGCTCAAAGCGGAATTGGTAAAAAAAGAGAGCAGAGTGGAGAGCGGTTATAGCGAGAGCTACTAAGCAGAGAGCGCTATTGCTCAGAAAGTTTAAAGAGCGAGAGAGAAAGAACAGTTATTGAAGTTGAGGTGATAGCGAGAGAGTGATAAAACAACAAAAGCTACCAGACGAGAGCGTACTGCAATGCAATGTAATGCGTACTCACTCACTGCAACAACACAAACACAAGCACAAGCCGACGCCGAAAAATAAAAAGTTAAACAATGTTTTAACACAAATCAAAAGGCATGCCCTCGCGTAAATGAATAGGTTTCCAGATTGTTTTCTGGTTAGAAAGTATATTTAGAATTTAGTTAGGAAAACACCGGCTGTTTATTCAAAACAAAAGGAAAAAATGCGGAGCGCAAAACAAAAACACGTCTGATCACTACGAAAGATAATCGGAAGATTGAAGCTATCGGAAGCTACATTAAGGTACACTTTTCGTTTGGTCTTACGATCACACATCCTGTAGACCCAAGCGCCAACTGAGAACTCAACAACACAGAATCTGGGGGTATCCACAAATCTCAGAGACTATTAAGGCTTATTAAGGATCTCACTATAAAACGTATATCTCAAAAATTCGCCCCACCCCGTTCCGCCCCCTTAAATGACGAAAATCTGTTGCATCCACAATGTTGCAGATTCGAGAAAACTAAAAACGCACAATCATAGATGTTTGTAGTGGGGCGGATCGAAGATCAATTCTCCAAACGTCAAAATCGTTGATCCAGTGAACCTCTTAGAAGCCGTCGCGAGAAATGAAAACCAACTGTGTTTCGTGATATGTAGGTTCGTATTTGGTTCTGGGGCGCGGTAGTTCGACCGTTTGAATCGGTGGTGGAAATGTAACTAAGCCAAGCCTTATGATCTATGCTCTATGATGGCTTGAGCGCCCCTCCGATCGCGCGAGAGCTCGGATTGCAAAGTATAATGGGGTGGCCTATGGCTGGGCGTACGCCCCGGATGGCGATGGTGCAGTCGCGGCTGAGCGGGCTGGACGACGAGGGCGGCGTTTGGCATGGTTCGATTTAGATGGCGCAACTGGAGCGCTGAGCTTCTGGTCGAAGCGGGTCAGTCTGCTTGCAGCCAAGGCAAACTTAGACCGTGCGGAACTGGCGGACATAGTGCTTGGAGCCGTGTGAGGGACTCCCGAGGGAAGCAACAAGGTCTCGAAGGCATGCGGTCTTGAGCCCTGGACGTGGTGGCTTTCGATACCATCTGTCTGCGTGCACTCATCAACGGTGCTCGAGCTGCCAAGTTTTTTGGATTGCATTTTCTACAAGAGGGCTTGTAAGTGTCAGCTTTCCCACACCTTGGTAACGGTGACCTAACTTCCCACAATTCCAACAGTTAAGGGTCATGGCATCAATACTTACATCATCTACACCATCAGCATCGTCATCCGTCTCACTGAACGTTTGATGCAACTCATTAATATGTCGTTTAGACGCAGCACGCTGCAACGTTGTCGTAGATTTGGACAAGTTCTGCAAGAATCGCTCGCGAATACGAACTATATGCCGTAGCTCTGCGATACTCTTGATGGGTACATACAGATAGGGCTCAGTCATTGGCTGTACTAGTTTATCTGCCAATGCGACTATTGCTTCATAAAATAAGTCAAACGGTTCATTTGGCTTCTGTTTCCGCTGCGTGATCGCTGAGCGGATATCCAAGTCGGTACGTCCGTCTTTGAATTGAGTCTTGAGTGCTACGCACAGGTCGTACCATTGGATGAGGGGGACACTCTTGTGGTATCGCCAGAACCATTAACTGGCACTGCCCTCAAACAGGTTGCTCGCATATCTGGCTAACAGTTCACAATTTCCATTTAAGGATTGGTTGGTCATGGCATTTACCCTATAAATGAAGTCGTCGAAGCCAATGGAGCAACGACCTGAAAACCGTATTTTCCAATTTGAAATGATTTGGCTTATTCTATCAGCTCGTAGGTCTGAGACTGGCGGGGTCCCTCCTAGACTATATCTAGCTGGTGGCTCTCTGGCCGTCTGTCTTTCCGAACTACCCCCGAACAGTTGCTGCAACGTTTGTTGTTCTACCTCGTCGATCGTTTGTGTATTGATTGGTTGTGAACGAACACTTTCAATACTTTCACGGGACGCCGTTTGCTGAATCGATAATCTCCTCAGCTAAATTCAAAGCCGATGCATGCAAGCTAGCGTGGCAGACAGGACATATCTTTTTGGCTCCAGCTTTACGATTAAAACAAACTCGTGGGAATTGGTGTCCACAGCAGGTGGTAATTAACTGAACTAGGTAGTCAACTTCTTTGGCGCACGTGCTACAAATTATTCCCTGATTCTCTATTTGAGCGAAATTCTCGGGACTACGACTTAGGGGCATGATTATCGTACATAATCTCTTACCCAACGATCTTTTATAGATAATTACGAAACTAAATACGGACTAATTTACATATCAAGGCAAAGGAATACAAATGGCACTCTGTTTTTAAATAAAAGTCCGTCCCCTTCAGCGCCTAGTCTCAAAGACTATAAGAGCTAGAGCAACGATGTTTTGGATCCAGACTTCTGTGATATGTCACTGCTACAAAAATATTTCAAAACTTTGCCCCGCCCACTTCCGCCCCCACAAAGGACGAAAATCTGTGGCATCCACATTTTTAAAGATACGATAAAACCAAAAACGCACAATCGTAGAGAATGACCATATCTTTTAGACTGCAGAATCTGAATTGGATCGTATTATTATTATAGCCAGAATCAAGAAAATAATTTCATTTTTTTCTCGCCCTGTCTCTCTCTAACACACACGAAGCATAGGCGGCTTTGCTTAGAGTAAAACATTAGCGCCTAGATCTCAGAGACTATAAAAGCTAGAGCAACCAAATTTGGTATCCACACTCCTAATATATCAGACCGAGACGAGTTTGTTTCAAAATTTCGCCACACCCCCTTCCGCCCCCGCAAAGGATGCAAATCTGGGGATATTCACAAATCTCAGAGAGTATTAAGGCTAGAGTATTCAAATTAGGTATCCACACTCCGTTTAGATCTCACTATAAAACGTATATCTCAAAATTTCGCCCCACCCCCTTTCGCCCCCGCAAAGGACGAAAATCTGTTGCATCCACAATATTGCACATTCGAGAAAACTAAAAACGCAGAATCATAAATAATGACCATATCTATCAGGTTGCTGAATCTGATTTAGTTCGGCGTATTCCATTTTATTATTTATTTATTTACTATTATTTGCAAAACAAATTGCTATCAGACCAATGTGCCAGACAACGCTCAAAGCGGAATTGGTAAAAAAAAAGAACAGAGTGGAGAGCGGTTATAGCGAGAGCTACTAAGCAGAGAGCGCTATTGCTCAGAAAGTTTAAAGAGCGAGAGAGAAAGAACAGTTATTGAAGTTGAGGTGATAGCGAGAGAGTGATAAAACAACAAAAGCTACCAGACGAGAGCGGACTGCAATGCAATGTAATGCGTACTCACTCACTGCAACAACACAAACACAAGCACAAGCACAAGCCGACGCCGAAAAATAAAAAGTTAAACAATGTTTTAACACAAATCAAAAGGCATGCACTCGCGTAAATGAATAGGTTTCCAGATTGTTTTCTGGTTAGAAAGTATATTTAGAATTTAGTTAGGAAAACACCGGCTGTTTATTCAAAACAAAAGGAAAAAATGCGGAGCGCAAAACAAAAACACGTCTGATCACTACGAAAGATAGTCGGAAGATTGAAGCTATCGGAAGCTACATTAAGGTAGACTTTTCGTTTGGTCTTACGATCACACATCCTGTAGACCCAAGCGCCAACTGAGAACTCAACAACACAGAATCTGGGGGTATCCACAAATCTCAGAGACTATTAAGGCTTATTAAGGATCTCACTATAAAACGTATATCTCAAAAATTCGCCCCACCCCGTTCCGCCCCCTTAAATGACGAAAATCTGTTGCATCCACAATGTTGCAGATTCGAGAAAACTAAAAACGCACAATCATAGATGTTTGTAGTGGGGCGGATCGAAGATCAATTCTCCAAACGTCAAAATCGTTGATCCAGTGAACCTCTTAGAAGCCGTCGCGAGAAATGAAAACCAGCTGTGTTTCGTGATATGTAGGTTCGTATTTGGTTCTGGGGCGCGGTAGTTCGACCGTTTGAATCGGTGGTGGAAATGTAACTAAGCCAAGCCTTATGATCTATGCTCTATGATGGCTTGAGCGCCCCTCCGAGCGCGCGAGAGCTCGGATTGCAAAGTATAATGGGGTGGCCTATGGCTGGGCGTACGCCCCGGATGGCGATGGTGCAGTCGCGGCTGAGCGGGCTGGACGACGAGGGCGGCGTTTGGCATGGTTCGATTTAGATGCCGACGATGCTCCCGAGGCTGTGCGGGCTGGACGACGAGACGCCCGCTGACACAGCGCCCATCGGCGTATAAATAGACGCCGACTGGAAACAAGAAGAAAAACTTACGCAGAGACCCAGCCTGGAGTACAGACGCGGTACCCGGAACCCACCAGAAGACATCGACGCCCAGTTAAAAATAAGTCATTTAAACCGCTAAGAAATATAATAAAGTGTCGAATTTGCAAAGTAAAAAGTTCTTTGCGTAAGTTCACCCCAATCAGCCACGACACCGACGTCGCCCCACCCCGAGTCCACATGGTCGTTTCATATACACAACGATAGCAACGCCCGCCCGAGCCCCGGTCCACCTCTCTACGACAGGCCGCCCTCCGACGCCACCCTCAAGGTTCCAACACATTTCTACAAATTTCTTGTGAACAGACCCCTGGACGTGGCTGAGCTTACCTCAGCCTGAAATAGGTCCATCACAGCGTGGAAAGTTTTTCCCAGGTGGAAAATATTAACGATGGCCGTGCCTAGAAGGACAGCACTCGTGCCGGAGGCGCTGGTCTTTTTGTTGAGGTGGAACAGTTTTTCCACTGGAGCCAACCTTGGGTTTTCTATGTAGATGGCGGTAAACAGGTCTCGGAACGTGGGCCACTGCTGGTAGTCTCCACTGAAAACTTCAGTGTCACATGGCGGGAGGCGGCAACCGCCGGAAGTCGACACTTGAACGGCCAGTTGCGGTGTGTGAGGGACAGTCGGTGGATCGAGCTGATTATTCAGTTCGGCCAGGCATTGCGCGTAGACCGCGTAGCAGTCATCGCACATCTCTTGGACATCAGCTACACCCTCTGGATCCTCTTCCGCCATCGTCACCGAACAAGCCTCGAACTCCGCGTCCACCTTTTCCCACAGGCTTCGGACTTGGGAAAGCGAGAAGGTTGGTGTGCTAGCAACTGGAGCGCTGAGCTTCTGGTCGAAGCGGGTCAGTCTGCTTGCAGCCAAGGCAAACTTAGACCGGTCGGAACTGGCGGACATAGTGCTTGGAGCCGTGTGAGGGACTCCCGAGGGAAGCAACAAGGTCTCGAAGGCATGCGGTCTTGAGCCCTGGACGTGGTGGCATTCGATACCATCTGTCTGCGTGCACTCATCAACGGTGCACGAGCTGCCAAGTTTTTTGGATTGCATTTTCTACAAGAGGGCTTGTAAGTGTCAGCTTTCCCACACCCATAACAAAAAACCCTCCGCTCTCCAGTACATTCTTGGTAACGGTGACCTAACTTCCCACAATTCCAACAGTTAAGGGTCATGGCATCAATACTTACATCATCTACACCATCAGCATCGTCATCCGTCTCACTGAACGTTTGATGCAACTCATTAATATGTCGTTTAGACGCAGCACGCTGCAACGTTGTCGTAGATTTGGACAAGTTCTGCAAGAATCGCTCGCGAATACGAACTATATGCCGTAGCTCTGCGATACTCTTGATGGGTACATACAGATAGGGCTCAGTCATTGGCTGTACTAGTTTGTCTGCCAATGCGACTATTGCTTCATAAAATAAGTCAAACGGTTCATTTGGCTTCTGTTTCCGCTGCGTGATCGCTGAGCGGATATCCAAGTCGGTACGTCCGTCTTTGAATTGAGTCTTGAGTGCTACGCACAGGTCGTACCATCGGATGAGGGGGACACTCTTGTGGTATCGCCAGAACCATTAACTGGCACTGCCCTCAAACAGGTTGCTCGCATATCTGGCTAACAGTTCACAATTTCCATTTAAGGATTGGTTGGTCATGGCATTTACCCTATAAATGAAGTCGTCGAAGCCAATGGAGCAACGACCTGAAAACCGTATTTTCCAATTTGAAATGATTTGGCTTATTCTATCAGCTCGTAGGTCTGAGACTGGCGGGGTCCCTCCTAGACTATATCTAGCTGGTGGCTCTCTGGCCGTCTGTCTTTCCGAACTACCCCCGAACAGTTGCTGCAACGTTTGTTGTTCTACCTCGTCGATCGTTTGTGTATTGATTGGTTGTGAACGAACACTTTCAATACTTTCACGGGACGCCGTTTGCTGAATCGATAATCTCCTCAGCTAAATTCAAAGCCGATGCAAGCTAGCGTGGCAGACAGGACATATCTTTTTGGCTCCAGCTTTACGATTAAAACAAACTCGTGGGAATTGGTGTCCACAGCAGGTGGTAATTAACTGAACTAGGTAGTCAACTTCTTTGGCGCACGTGCTACAAATTATTCCCTGATTCTCTATTTGAGCGAAATTCTCGGGACTACGACTTAGGGGCATGATTATCGTACATAATCTCTTACCCAACGATCTTTTATAGATAATTACGAAACTAAATACGGACTAATTTACATATCAAGGCAAAGGAATACAAATGGCACTCTGTTTTTAAATAAAAGTCCGTCCCCTTCAGCGCCTAGTCTCAAAGACTATAAGAGCTAGAGCAACGATGTTTTGGATCCAGACTTCTGTGATATGTCACTGCTACAAAAATATTTCAAAACTTTGCCCCGCCCACTTCCGCCCCCACAAAGGACGAAAATCTGTGGCATCCACATTTTTAAAGATACGATAAAACCAAAAACGCAGAATCGTAGAGAATGACCATATCTTTTAGACTGCAGAATCTGAATTGGATCGTATTATTATTATAGCCAGAATCAAGAAAACAATTTCATTTTTTCTCGCCCTGTCTCTCTCTAACACACACGTAGCATAGGCGGCTTTGCTTAGAGTAAAACATTAGCGCCTAGATCTCAGAGACTATAAAAGCTAGAGCAACCAAATTTGGTATCCACACTCCTAATATATCAGACCGAGACGAGTTTGTTTCAAAATTTCGCCACACCCCCTTCCGCCCCCGCACAGGATGCAAATCTGGGGATATTCACAAATCTCAGAGAGTATTAAGGCTAGAGTATTCAAATTAGGTATCCACACTCCGTTTAGATCTCACTATAAAACGTATATCTCAAAATTTCGCCCCACCCCCTTTCGCCCCCGCAAAGGACGAAAATCTGTTGCATCCACAATATTGCACATTCGAGAAAACTAAAAACGCAGAATCATAAATAATGACCATATCTATCAGGTTGCTGAATCTGATTTAGTTCGGCGTATTCCATTTTATTATTTATGTAAGATATTATTTAAAGTATTGTTTATTCGTATTATTATCGCGGTGGCCTGGTATGTGTGCTTACAAAAGTTCTTAATGTTACGGCTTATTTCTGCTGATTTTCTGCTGCTGCTTGAGTCGCGTCCGTATGCTGCTGTTCTCTCCTTTTCACTGCTTCGCTCTGTTCCTCTTCTTCTCTGTCTGCTGTTGATCTGCTGCTGTTACTACTGCTGTTGCTACTGCTGTTGCTGCTGCTGTTACTACTGCTGTTGCTGCTCATCAGCTGTTCCTCTGCTGCTGTTATTACTGCTGTTGCTGCTCCCCGCTCGCCTTCAATAGGCCAGCTGGCCCACTCCTTCTTACACTCGGTCATCCTGATTAGTCATCAGTCCCTGATGACAATGCGTCCTCGTTTTCTACATAAAAGCTCCATAGTTTCATGTTATCATTGCTTGTGGTCGTGTTGCTTGGTCCTTCGACGTCTGCTGCCTTCCGAACATTATAGCGTCCGCCTCGTTTCACGTTGGTTATTTCGTATGGCCCTAAGAATTCGCTGGCCATCTTTCTTCCGGTTACAAATTGTGTTCTACGTATGGCTACGAGATCTCCGACCTTGTATCCGTATTCGCATTTCCGCTTTTTATCGAACTGTTCCTTGTATCTGTCCTGGGCCTGCTGAATATTTTCTTTTACCTCTTGTCGCATCTTTTGCCTCTCGTCTTCAAAATTATCAACCATCTCTTTTTCTATTAGCTGAAGTATGTCGCTATCCGGTCCACAACGCATTTTTACCCCGATCATCAGCTCAAATGGACAACGCTTTGTAGACACGTGAACAGTGCTGTTAATAGCCCTTTGAACTCGCGGTACGAACTTATACCATCTTCCAGGTTCCTCCGACGACAATTTGGAAATGATGCTCAGAATAGATCGGTTTACGCGTTCAATTTGTCCGTTTCCTCTTGGTACCCCTGTGGTGCTCCATATGTGATCGATGTTCTTTTCCTTGACAAACTCCTCAAAGCTTGAAGATGTAAATGCTGCTCCACGATCGCTTACTATGCGTGCCGGATTACCAAATACATCAGACCACTCCCTTAACTTCTTGAGAACTTCGTCTGCTCCTGTTGTTTTTGTGGGATACATCCATACGAACTTACTAAAGCTATCAACCATTGCGAAGATGTACTTGTACTGCTTTGAAGTGGCATCCATAGGCCCAAGGTGATCCACGTGTATAGTATACAGCGGCTGTGATCCTTTGTCAATTTGATGCAGAAATCCCTCTTTTTTGCCAAGCTTTTTGTTGTAGATTATACATTTCATACAGTTTCCTATGATCTGAATTACTTTTCCTTCCAGATGTGGAATCCAATAGCTCTGCTGTACGGTGTGCATTGTTTTTTGAGCGGCAAAGTGTCCTGCGTTGTGAGCGTCGGTTATTATTTCTTTTTCTAATGACTTCGGTATTGCCAGCAAGTCCGTGCCTTGCACCACTTTGTATACGAGACCAGCTTTCAACTTAAAGTTGTCATATGGTTTACTTTTCAAAATTTCGGAAACTGCTTTGATCATCGTATCCTCCTGCTGGGCTTTCTTAATTCTTGCTGTGACTTCCGAAGATACCATCATGACATCAATTGTGTACCTACTCAGGCAATCCACATACTTCAGCCGTTCTCCTGGTCTGTGTTCCACTTCAAAGTCGTCGTCCTGCAAGTACAGGACCCATTGGGCTACCTCCCGCGGAACGTCCTTCTTGCTTAACGTTTGCTTGAAAGCAGCGCAATCCGTTACGAGCTTAAAGTTGGTTCCAAGTATGTACTGACGAAATTTTTTGCACGCTAGGAAAATTGCTTTGGCTTCCTGTATATAGCTATGCTGTCGTGCTTCAGACTCCGAGGTTTTCTTACTCCAGAATAAGATCGGATGCAATTGTCCTTCGTGCCATTGTAACAACGCCGCTGCAAACCCGTCCTTTGACGCATCAGTGTGTATCTCGGTTTTTGCATTCCTGCGATAAAGTTTCAAGACCGGCTCTTTCACCAATGCTTCCTTTAATGTAGCGAACGCCTGCTGCTCCTCCAGACTCATTTTAAATGGGACATCTTTTCGCAGCAGATTGGTCAGTGGTTTGGCGATTAGCGAATAGTTTCGTATGAATTTACGGAAAAACAAAAACGACTGCACAGCCTTTATGTTTTTCGGCATCGGGAACTTGCTGACGGCTTTGGTTTTCTCCAATCCAGGCTTGATTTCACCTCCTCCAACTTGGTGGCCCAAAAATGTAATGGTCGACTGCAGAAATCGGCACTTCTTCCACTTCATCTTCAGCCCGTATTCAGCTGCAGCATCAAAAACCATCTTCAGCTTTCCCAGGCATTCGTCGGCGGTTTCAGCGTGTATAACGATATCGTCCATGTACAGGTCAAGAATGTTTTCATTTATAAGGTTTTGAAATACAAAACTTATAAAACGGATGAAAACTGCTGGCGAATTGCAAAAACCGAAAGGCGCACGGTTGAACTCAAAGAGGCCTTCCTTCGTTATGAACGCCGTATACTTTTTTGCTGCTTTCTTCCACAGGAACGTGGAAAAACCCATTTTCTAAGTCCATAATGGTGAACACCTTAGCATTTTCCAGTTTTTCCAGCACCTCTTCAACGATTGGAACGGGAAAGCAATCTTTCAAGACCATCTTGTTCAACTGACGATAGTCCACGCAGACCCGGCTGCTCCCATCCTTTTTCTTGACAATTACAGTCCGACTGGCGTAATTTGATGATGAGCGTCGTATTATCCCAGCGTTGGCCCATTCATCAATCTGCTGCTTGACAACGTCGGCTTCGCTGATGGCCACTCGACTTGGCGAATGTCGAAACGGCGCTATTTTCTCGTCCGGTACGATCTTCAGCATGATCGGGCACACTGCAGTCTGCTTCTTTTCAGTAAAGTCCTGAATCATTGATTGGACGGCATCTCTGAACTGCGACGGAATGTTTATGTCAGTATTTTCTTCGACCACGTTGTAAATACTTATCTGTTTGATGTCCTCAGTTTCCTCCCCCGGCAGGGCAGAAAACTTATATCCTCCTTGCGTTGATGTCATTGTGAACTTGGATATAAAGTCGTGTCCAAGCAACAATTCGCATCCGACGGCATGATCGGCCACCACAAGGAATTTGTGTGCCAGTCGCATTCCGTCGATCTCCACTTCTGCCGTAAACTGCCCAGCGGAGCGTGTGATGTTGTTTCCAAGTCCCCTCAAAGTTGACGAACTGGCTTGCAGATGGATACCACTCATTTTGCCGAACACTGACATCTTTAATAGGGAAACATCTGCACCGGTGTCTATGAGCCCCTTGACTTGCACGTCGTTAATTTTAAGAGACTTCAGGCGTTTTTCCTCGTATGCAACGTTTACGGCAGCAGCACTCGGGCAATCCTTAGACATGTGTCCAGTCTGATTGCAGCGGAAACACTTTAATGCAGCTCGGCAATCCTTGCGTAGATGCTCCAGGGATCCACAATTGTAGCAGTGTTGCTTCCTTTCATATTTAGTGAAATTGGACTTCTTTCCGAACGGCTGTGAGTCTTTTTGTTTCGGGGCAAAACCCCCATAAACCGCGAGCGTTCTTTCGTAGATTTCGTACTTCTCTCGCAGCTGCTTGTATGAGTTGCGTCCATACAAGGTGTACTTATAATCCGTTTTTAAATTCAGTCCGTCGACAATGTATCGAATCACCGACTCCGTGTCTGTTGTCCCACGTGCAGCAATGCGTTTCATCTGTAGTATATATTCGTGAAAACTTTCGCCGGCAATCTTCACTCGCATAGACAATTGATTGTGAATTTGCGCACTGCATAAACGCTCACACTCAAACTCCTGTAGAAGTTGATGGCGCAATTGGCCGTACTCATACACTGCTGTGGACTCGAGAAAAAGAGCGGCTGTACCTGTCATTTTTGCTCGGGCTTGCACGTATTTTTGTTTGTCATTTAGTCCATATGCTTCAGCGTTTAGCTCGAAGTTAATAAACCACTGCTGTACCGACATATTTTCTCCGTTGAATTCTGGAATAATTTTGGCAAAATTTTCGACTACCAGCTTTGCATCATTTTTCTTGTCTATTTCATCTGCATTTATTTTCATCGAGAGCAGTTGAACCAGCTGTTGGAGCGTCTGTGTGTTTTCTTCTAGGAGTGTTGACCTCATCGCTTCCTCGTTCGCGTTTTGCTGGCGATTGATCCTGTTTTCTTCTGATCCACTTGGGCCTTCGTTTTTCTGCATATTCCCGGCTGGTGGTCCACTTGTATTTTCCATTATAATTCTACTGCGCAATACTCTTGTGGGCAGCCGGCTTGAAACAACCCTTTTTTCTCGGTTCTTCTTTTCACCCACTCGCTGTCTCGCTTCCTCTGCTTGCGGCTTCTGAGAGTCAAATGCGCAGTTTTTTTGCACCGAATTTTTGCTTTTCCGTCTCGCTTCGTCTGCTGCCGGCTTCTGAGACATGAGACACACAATTTTTGATTTTTTCCACTTTACACAGGCAGTACGCGACCGGTTGAGCCCCCAAATGTAAGATATTATTTAAAGTATTGTTTATTCGTATTATTATCGCGGTGGCCTGGTATGTGTGCTTACAAAAGTTCTTAATGTTACGGCTTATTTCTGCTGATTTTCTGCTGCTGCTTGAGTCGCGTCCGTATGCTGCTGTTCTCTCCTTTTCACTGCTTCGCTCTGTTCCTCTTCTTCTCTGTCTGCTGTTGATCTGCTGCTGTTACTACTGCTGTTGCTACTGCTGTTGCTGCTGCTGTTACTACTGCTGTTGCTGCTCATCAGCTGTTCCTCTGCTGCTGTTATTACTGCTGTTGCTGCTCCCCGCTCGCCTTCAATAGGCCAGCTGGCCCACTCCTTCTTACATTTATTTATTTACTATTATTTGCAAAACAAATTGCTATCAGACCAATGTGCCAGACAACGCTCAAAGCGGAATTGGTAAAAAAAAAGAACAGAGTGGAGAGCGGTTATAGCGAGAGCTACTAAGCAGAGAGCGCTATTGCTCAGAAAGTTTAAAGAGCGAGAGAGAAAGAACAGTTATTGAAGTTGAGGTGATAGCGAGAGAGTGATAAAACAACAAAAGCTACCAGACGAGAGCGGACTGCAATGCAATGTAATGCGTACTCACTCACTGCAACAACACAAACACAAGCACAAGCACAAGCCGACGCCGAAAAATAAAAAGTTAAACAATGTTTTAACACAAATCAAAAGGCATGCACTCGCGTAAATGAATAGGTTTCCAGATTGTTTTCTGGTTAGAAAGTATATTTAGAATTTAGTTAGGAAAACACCGGCTGTTTATTCAAAACAAAAGGAAAAAATGCGGAGCGCAAAACAAAAACACGTCTGATCACTACGAAAGATAGTCGGAAGATTGAAGCTATCGGAAGCTACATTAAGGTAGACTTTTCGTTTGGTCTTACGATCACACATCCTGTAGACCCAAGCGCCAACTGAGAACTCAACAACACAGAATCTGGGGGTATCCACAAATCTCAGAGACTATTAAGGCTTATTAAGGATCTCACTATAAAACGTATATCTCAAAAATTCGAAAATCTTAAATGACGAAAATCTGTTGCATCCACAATGTTGCAGATTCGAGAAAACTAAAAACGCACAATCATAGATGTTTGTAGTGGGGCGGATCGAAGATCAATTCTCCAAACGTCAAAATCGTTGATCCAGTGAACCTCTTAGAAGCCGTCGCGAGAAATGAAAACCAGCTGTGTTTCGTGATATGTAGGTTCCTATTTGGTTCTGGGGCGCGGTAGTTCGACCGTTTGAATCGGTGGTGGAAATATAACTAAGCCAAGCCTTTTATCTATGCTCTATGATGGCTTTAGCGCCCCTCCGAGCGCGCGAGAGCTCGGATTGCAAAGTATAATGGGGTGGCCTATGGCTGGGCGTTCGCCCCGGATGGCGATGGTGCAGTCGCGGCTGAGCGGGCTGGACGACGAGGGCGGCGTTTGGCATGGTTCGATTTAGATGCCGACGATGCTCCCGAGGCTGTGCGGGCTGGACGACGAGACGCCCGCTGACACAGCGCCCATCGGCGTATAAATAGACGCCGACTGGAAACAAGAAGAAAAACTTACGCAGAGACCCAGCCTGGAGTACAGACGCGGTACCCGGAACCCACCAGAAGACATCGACGCCCAGTTAAAAATAAGTCATTTAAACCGCTAAGAAATATAATAAAGTGTCGAATTTGCAAAGTAAAAAGTTCTTTGCGTAAGTTCACCCCAATCAGCCACGACACCGACGTCGCCCCACCCCGAGTCCACATGGTCGTTTCATATACACAACGATAGCAACGCCCGCCCGAGCCCCGGTCCACCTCTCTACGACAGGCCGCCCTCCGACGCCACCCTCAAGGTTCCAACACATTTCTACAAATTTCTTGTGAACAGACCCCTGGACGTGGCTGAGCTTACCTCAGCCTGAAATAGGTCCATCACAGCTTGGAAAGTTTTTCCCAGGTGGAAAATATTAACGATGGCCGTGCCTAGAAGGACAGCACTCGTGCCGGAGGCGCTGGTCTTTTTGTTGAGGTGGAACAGTTTTTCCACTGGAGCCAACCTTGGGTTTTCTATGTAGATGGCGGTAAACAGGTCTCGGAACGTGGGCCACTGCTGGTAGTCTCCACTGAAAACTTCAGTGTCACATGGAGGGAGGCGGCAACCGCCGGAAGTCGACACTTGAACGGCCAGTTGCGGTGTGTGAGGGACAGTCGGTGGATCGAGCTGATTATTCAGTTCGGCCAGGCATTGCGCGTAGACCGCGTAGCAGTCATCGCACATCTCTTGGACATCAGCTACACCCTCTGGATCCTCTTCCGCCATCGTCACCGAACAAGCCTCGAACTCCGCGTCCACCTTTTCCCACAGGCTTCGGACTTGGGAAAGCGAGAAGGTTGGTGTGCTAGCAACTGGAGCGCTGAGCTTCTGGTCGAAGCGGGTCAGTCTGCTTGCAGCCAAGGCAAACTTAGACCGTGCGGAACTGGCGGACATAGTGCTTGGAGCCGTGTGAGGGACTCCCGAGGGAAGCAACAAGGTCTCGAAGGCATGCGGTCTTGAGCCCTGGACGTGGTGGCTTTCGATACCATCTGTCTGCGTGCACTCATCAACGGTGCACGAGCTGCCAAGTTTTTTGGATTGCATTTTCTACAAGAGGGCTTGTAAGTGTCAGCTTTCCCACACCCATAACAAAAAACCCTCCGCTCTCCAGTACATTCTTGGTAACGGTGACCTAACTTCCCACAATTCCAACAGTTAAGGGTCATGGCATCAATACTTACATCATCTACACCATCAGCATCGTCATCCGTCTCACTGAACGTTTGATGCAACTCATTAATATGTCGTTTAGACGCAGCACGCTGCAACGTTGTCGTAGATTTGGACAAGTTCTGCAAGAATCGCTCGCGAATACGAACTATATGCCGTAGCTCTGCGATACTCTTGATGGGTACATACAGATAGGGCTCAGTCATTGGCTGTACTAGTTTGTCTGCCAATGCGACTATTGCTTCATAAAATAAGTCAAACGGTTCATTTGGCTTCTGTTTCCGCTGCGTGATCGCTGAGCGGATATCCAAGTCGGTACGTCCGTCTTTGAATTGAGTCTTGAGTGCTACGCACAGGTCGTACCATCGGATGAGGGGGACACTCTTGTGGTATCGCCAGAACCATTAACTGGCACTGCCCTCAAACAGGTTGCTCGCATATCTGGCTAACAGTTCACAATTTCCATTTAAGGATTGGTTGGTCATGGCATTTACGCTATAAATGAAGTCGTCGAAGCCAATGGAGCAACGACCTGAAAACCGTATTTTCCAATTTGAAATGATTTGGCTTATTCTATCAGCTCGTAGGTCTGAGACTGGCGGGGTCCCTCCTAGACTATATCTAGCTGGTGGCTCTCTGGCCGTCTGTCTTTCCGAACTACCCCCGAACAGTTGCTGCAACGTTTGTTGTTCTACCTCGTCGATCGTTTGTGTATTGATTGGTTGTGAACGAACACTTTCAATACTTTCACGGGACGCCGTTTGCTGAATCGATAATCTCCTCAGCTAAATTCAAAGCCGATGCATGCAAGCTAGCGTGGCAGACAGGACATATCTTTTTGGCTCCAGCTTTACGATTAAAACAAACTCGTGGGAATTGGTGTCCACAGCAGGTGGTAATTAACTGAACTAGGTAGTCAACTTCTTTGGCGCACGTGCTACAAATTATTCCCTGATTCTCTATTTGAGCGAAATTCTCGGGACTACGACTTAGGGGCATGATTATCGTACATAATCTCTTACCCAACGATCTTTTAAAGATAATTACGAAACTAAATACGGACTAATTTACATATCAAGGCAAAGGAATACAAATGGCACTCTGTTTTTAAATAAAAGTCCGTCCCCTTCAGCGCCTAGTCTCAAAGACTATAAGAGCTAGAGCAACGATGTTTTGGATCCAGACTTCTGTGATATGTCACTGCTACAAAAATATTTCAAAACTTTGCCCCGCCCACTTCCGCCCCCACAAAGGACGAAAATCTGTGGCATCCACATTTTTAAAGATACGATAAAACCAAAAACGCACAATCGTAGAGAATGACCATATCTTTTAGACTGCAGAATCTGAATTGGATCGTATTATTATTATAGCCAGAATCAAGAAAATAATTTCATTTTTTTCTCGCCCTGTCTCTCTCTAACACACACGAAGCATAGGCGGCTTTGCTTAGAGTAAAACATTAGCGCCTAGATCTCAGAGACTATAAAAGCTAGAGCAACCAAATTTGGTATCCACACTCCTAATATATCAGACCGAGACGAGTTTGTTTCAAAATTTCGCCACACCCCCTTCCGCCCCCGCAAAGGATGCAAATCTGGGGATTTTCACAAATCTCAGAGAGTATTAAGGCTAGAGTATTCAAATTAGGTATCCACACTCCGTTTAGATCTCACTATAAAACGTATATCTCAAAATTTCGCCCCACCCCCTTTCGCCCCCGCAAAGGACGAAAATCTGTTGCATCCACAATATTGCACATTCGAGAAAACTAAAAACGCAGAATCATAAATAACGACCATATGTATCCGGTTGCTGAATCTGATTTAGTTCGGATCATTTTTGTAGCCTAAATAAACAAATCAATTTTCAGTGGCAACGCAGCGCCCGACGTCACGTTCAGTCCAGTCACATCGTTCCCCCTCGTTATACCCGATACTCAAAATGAGTATTGGGGTATGTTAGATTTGTGGTAAAAGTGGATGTGTGTAACGTCCAGAAGGAGTCGTTTCCGACCCTATAAAGTATATATATTCTTGATCAGCATCAATAGCCGAGTCGATTGAGCCCTGTCTGTCTGTCCGTCCGTCCGTCTGTCCGTCTGTCCGTCCCCTTCAGCGCCTAGTGCTCAAAGACTATAAGAGCTAGAGCAACGATGTTTTAGATCCAGACTTCTGTGATATGTCACTGCTACAAAAATATTTCAAAACTTTGCCCCGCCCACTTCCGCCCCCACAAAGGACGAAAATCTGTGGCATCCACATTTTTAAAGATACGATAAAACCAAAAACGCAGAATCGTAGAGAATGACCATATCTTTTAGACTGCAGAATCTGAATTGGATCGTATTATTATTATAGCCAGCATCAAGAAAACAATTTCATTTTTTCTCGCCCTGTCTCTCTCTAACACACACGTAGCATAGGCGGCTTTGCTTAGAGTAAAACATTAACGCCTAGATCTCAGAGACTATAAAAGCTAGAGCAACCAAATTTGGTATCCACACTCCTAATATATCAGACCGAGACGAGTTTGTTTCAAAATTTCGCCACACCCCCTTCCGCCCCGCAAAGAATGCAAATCTGGGGATATTCACAAATCTCAGAGAGTATTAAGGCTAGAGTATTCAAATTAGGTATCCACACTCCGTTTAGATCTCACTATGAAACGTATATCTCAAAATTTCGCCCCACCCCCTTTCGCCCCCGCAAAGGACGAAAATCTGTTGCATCCACAATAATGCACATTCGAGAAAACTAAAAACGCAGAATCATAAATAATGACCATATCTATCAGGTTGCTGAATCTGATTTAGTTCGGCGTATTCCATTTTATTATACCCGATACTCAAAATGAGTATTGGGGTATATTAGATTTGTGGTAAAAGTGGATGTGTGTAACGTCCAGAAGGAATCGTTTCCGACCCTATAAAGTATATATATTCTTGATCAGCATCAATAGCCGAGTCGATTGAGCCCTGTCTGTCTGTCCGTCCGTCCGTCTGTCCGTCTGTCCGTCCCCTTCAGCGCCTAGTGCTCAAAGACTATAAGAGCTAGAGCAACGATGATATGTCACTGCTACAAAAATATTTCAAAACTTTGCCCCGCCCACTTCCGCCCCCACAAAGGACGAAAATCTGTGGCATCCACATTTTTAAAGATACGATAAAACCAAAAACGCAGAATCGTAGAGAATGACCATATCTTTTAGACTGCAGAATCTGAATTGGATCGTATTATTATTATAGCCAGCATCAAGAAAACAATTTCACTCTTTCTCGCTCTGTCTCACTCTAACACACAGGTTTCATGGTCGGTTTTGCCAGTTGCAAAATATGAGTTCAAGGATCTCAGAACCTATAAAAGCCAGAGCAACCAAATTTGGTATCCACACTCCTGTGATATCGGACCTTGACCGTTTCATGTCCAAATTTCGCCACACCCCCTTCCGCCCCCGCAAAGGACGAAAATCTGAGGCAACCACAAATCTCAGAGACTATTAAGGCTAGAGTATTCAAATTAGGTATCCACACTCCGTTTAGATCTCACTATAAAACGTATATCTCAAAATTTCGCCCCACCCCCTTTCGCCCCCGCAAAGGACGAAAATCTGTTGCATCCACAATATTGCACATTCGAGAAAACTAAAAACGCAGAATCATAAATAACGACCATGTGTATCCGGTTGCTGAATCTGATTTAGTTCGGATCATTTTTGTAGCCTAAATCAACAAATCAATTTTCAGTGGCAACGCAGCGCCCGACGTCACGTTCAGTCCAGTCACATCGTTCCCCCTCGTTATACCCGATACTCAAAATGAGTATTGGGGTATGTTAGATTTGTGGTAAAAGTGGATGTGTGTAACGTCCAGAAGGAGTCGTTTCCGACCCTATAAAGTATATATATTCTTGATCAGCATCAATAGCCGAGTCGATTGAGCCCTGTCTGTCTGTCCGTCCGTCCGTCTGTCCGTCTGTCCGTCCCCTTCAGCGCCTAGTGCTCAAAGACTATAAGAGCTAGAGCAACGATGATATGTCACTGCTACAAAAATATTTCAAAACTTTGCCCCGCCCACTTCCGCCCCCACAAAGGACGAAAATCTGTGGCATCCACATTTTTAAAGATACGATAAAACCAAAAACGCAGAATCGTAGAGAATGACCATATCTTTTAGACTGCAGAATCTGAACTGGATCGTATTATTATTATAGCCAGCATCAAGAAAACAATTTCATTTTTTCTCGCCCTGTCTCTCTCTAACACACACGTAGCATAGGCGGCTTT
Organism: Drosophila persimilis; assembly: GCF_003286085.1. Lineage (NCBI taxonomy): Eukaryota > Metazoa > Arthropoda > Insecta > Diptera > Drosophilidae > Drosophila > Drosophila persimilis. The sequence continues at coordinate 78,074 of NW_020825530.1, forward strand.
GCTTAGAGTAAAACATTAACGCCTAGATCTCAGAGACTATAAAAGCTAGAGCAACCAAATTTGGTATCCACACTCCTAATATATCAGACCGAGACGAGTTTGTTTCAAAATTTCGCCACACCCCCTTCCGCCCCGCAAAGGATGCAAATCTGGGGATATTCACAAATCTCAGAGAGTATTAAGGCTAGAGTATTCAAATTAGGTATCCACACTCCGTTTAGATCTCACTATAAAACGTATAACTCAAAATTTCGCCCCACCCCCTTTCGCCCCCGCAAAGGACGAAAATCTGTTGCATCCACAATAATGCACATTCGAGAAAACTAAAAACCCAGAATCATAAATAATGACCATATCTATCAGGTTGCTGAATCTGATTTAGTTCGGCGTATTCCATTTTATTATACCCGATACTCAAAATGAGTATTGGGGTATATTAGATTTGTGGTAAAAGTGGATGTGTGTAACGTCCAGAAGGAATCGTTTCCGACCCTATAAAGTATATATATTCTTGATCAGCATCAATAGCCGAGTCGATTGAGCCCTGTCTGTCTGTCCGTCCGTCCGTCTGTCCGTCTGTCCGTCCCCTTCAGCGCCTAGTGCTCAAAGACTATAAGAGCTAGAGCAACGATGATATGTCACTGCTACAAAAATATTTCAAAACTTTGCCCCGCCCACTTCCGCCCCCACAAAGGACGAAAATCTGTGGCATCCACATTTTTAAAGATACGATAAAACCAAAAACGCAGAATCGTAGAGAATGACCATATCTTTTAGACTGCAGAATCTGAACTGGATCGTATTATTATTATAGCCAGCATCAAGAAAACAATTTCACTCTTTCTCGCTCTGTCTCACTCTAACACACAGGTTTCATGGTCGGTTTTGCCAATTGCAAAATATGAGTTCAAGGATCTCAGAACCTATAAAAGCCAGAGCAACCAAATTTGGTATCCACACTCCTGTGATATCGGACCTTGACCGTTTCATGTCCAAATTTCGCCACACGCCCTTCCGCCCCCGCAAAGGACGAAAATCTGAGGCAACCACAAATCTCAGAGACTATTAAGGCTAGAGTATTCAAATTAGGTATCCACACTCCGTTTAGATCTCACTATAAAACGAATATCTCAAAATTTCGCCCCACCCCCTTTCGCCCCCGCAAAGGACGAAAATCTGTTGCATCCACAATATTGCACATTCGAGAAAACTAAAAACGCAGAATCATAAATAACGACCATGTGTATCCGGTTGCTGAATCTGATTTAGTTCGGATCATTTTTGTAGCCTAAATCAACAAATCAATTTTCAGTGGCAACGCAGCGCCCGACGTCACGTTCAGTCCAGTCACATCGTTCCCCCTCGTTATACCCGATACTCAAAATGAGTATTGGGGTATGTTAGATTTGTGGTAAAAGTGGATGTGTGTAACGTCCAGAAGGAGTCGTTTCCGACCCTATAAAGTATATATATTCTTGATCAGCATCAATAGCCGAGTCGATTGAGCCCTGTCTGTCTGTCCGTCCGTCCGTCTGTCCGTCTGTCCGTCCCCTTCAGCGCCTAGTGCTCAAAGACTATAAGAGCTAGAGCAACGATGATATGTCACTGCTACAAAAATATTTCAAAACTTTGCCCCGCCCACTTCCGCCCCCACAAAGGACGAAAATCTGTGGCATCCACATTTTTAAAGATACGATAAAACCAAAAACGCAGAATCGTAGAGAATGACCATATCTTTTAGACTGCAGAATCTGAACTGGATCGTATTATTATTATAGCCAGCATCAAGAAAACAATTTCATTTTTTCTCGCCCTGTCTCTCTCTAACACACACGTAGCATAGGCGGCTTTGCTTAGAGTAAAACATTAACGCCTAGATCTCAGAGACTATAAAAGCTAGAGCAACCAAATTTGGTATCCACACTCCTAATATATCAGACCGAGACGAGTTTGTTTCAAAATTTCGCCACACCCCCTTCCGCCCCGCAAAGGATGCAAATCTGGGGATATTCACAAATCTCAGAGAGTATTAAGGCTAGAGTATTCAAATTAGGTATCCACACTCCGTTTAGATCTCACTATAAAACGTATATCTCAAAATTTCGCCCCACCCCCTTTCGCCCCCGCAAAGGACGAAAATCTGTTGCATCCACAATAATGCACATTCGAGAAAACTAAAAACCCAGAATCATAAATAATGACCATATCTATCAGGTTGCTGAATCTGATTTAGTTCGGCGTATTCCATTTTATTATACCCGATACTCAAAATGAGTATTGGGGTATATTAGATTTGTGGTAAAAGTGGATGTGTGTAACGTCCAGAAGGAATCGTTTCCGACCCTATAAAGTATATATATTCTTGATCAGCATCAATAGCCGAGTCGATTGAGCCCTGTCTGTCTGTCCGTCCGTCCGTCTGTCCGTCTGTCCGTCCCCTTCAGCGCCTAGTGCTCAAAGACTATAAGAGCTAGAGCAACGATGATATGTCACTGCTACAAAAATATTTCAAAACTTTGCCCCGCCCACTTCCGCCCCCACAAAGGACGAAAATCTGTGGCATCCACATTTTTAAAGATACGATAAAACCAAAAACGCAGAATCGTAGAGAATGACCATATCTTTTAGACTGCAGAATCTGAACTGGATCGTATTATTATTATAGCCAGCATCAAGAAAACAATTTCATTTTTTCTCGCCCTGTCTCTCTCTAACACACACGTAGCATAGGCGGCTTTGCTTAGAGTAAAACATTAACGCCTAGATCTCAGAGACTATAAAAGCTAGAGCAACCAAATTTGGTATCCACACTCCTAATATATCAGACCGAGACGAGTTTGTTTCAAAATTTCGCCACACCCCCTTCCGCCACGCAAAGGATGCAAATCTGGGGATATTCACAAATCTCAGAGAGTATTAAGGCTAGAGTATTCAAATTAGGTATCCACACTCCGTTTAGATCTCACTATAAAACGTATATCTCAAAATTTCGCCCCACCCCCTTTCGCCCCCGCAAAGGACGAAAATCTGTTGCATCCACAATAATGCACATTCGAGAAAACTAAAAACCCAGAATCATAAATAATGACCATATCTATCAGGTTGCTGAATCTGATTTAGTTCGGCGTATTCCATTTTATTATACCCGATACTCAAAATGAGTATTGGGGTATATTAGATTTGTGGTAAAAGTGGATGTGTGTAACGTCCAGAAGGAATCGTTTCCGACCCTATAAAGTATATATATTCTTGATCAGCATCAATAGCCAAGTCGATTGAGCCCTGTCTGTCTGTCCGTCCGTCCGTCTGTCCGTCTGTCCGTCCCCTTCAGCGCCTAGTGCTCAAAGACTATAAGAGCTAGAGCAACGATGATATGTCACTGCTACAAAAATATTTCAAAACTTTGCCCCGCCCACTTCCGCCCCCACAAAGGACGAAAATCTGTGGCATCCACATTTTTAAAGATACGATAAAACCAAAAACGCAGAATCGTAGAGAATGACCATATCTTTTAGACTGCAGAATCTGAATTGGATCGTATTATTATTATAGCCAGCATCAAGAAAACAATTTCACTCTTTCTCGCTCTGTCTCACTCTAACACACAGGTTTCATGGTCGGTTTTGCCAATTGCAAAATATGAGTTCAAGGATCTCAGAACCTATAAAAGCCAGAGCAACCAAATTTGCTATCCACACTCCTGTGATATCGGACCTTGACCGTTTCATGTCCAAATTTCGCCACACCCCCTTCCGCCCCCGCAAAGGACGAAAATCTGAGGCAACCACAAATCTCAGAGACTATTAAGGCTAGAGTATTCAAATTAGGTATCCACACTCCGTTTAGATCTCACTATAAAACGTATATCTCAAAATTTCGCCCCACCCCCTTTCGCCCCCGCAAAGGACGAAAATCTGTTGCATCCACAATATTGCACATTCGAGAAAACTAAAAACGTAGAATCATAAACAATGACCATATCTATCCGGTTGCCGAATCTGGATCAGATCGGATCATTTTTGTAGCCAAAAGCAAGAAATCAATTTTTAGTGGCTACGCAGCGCCCGACGTCACGCTCAGACTGATTTTCTGTCTCTCTCGCACGCACTCTTTGTCGTGTCGTTTAATATTAGCGGCGTCTGCCGGAGGAGAGCCATACTGACTTAGTATTGGGTATAACTGTAGAGTTGCGGTGTCCGCAGCAACTCACAACGTTCCCCATCGTTTACTATTATTTGCAAAACAAATTGCTATCAGACCAATGTGCCAGACAACGCTCAAAGCGGAATTGGTAAAAAAAAAGAACAGAGTGGAGAGCGGTTATAGCGAGAGCTACTAAGCAGAGAGCGCTATTGCTCAGAAAGTTTAAAGAGCGAGAGAGAAAGAACAGTTATTGAAGTTGAGGTGATAGCGAGAGAGTGATAAAACAACAAAAGCTACCAGACGAGAGCGGACTGCAATGCAATGTAATGCGTACTCACTCACTGCAACAACACAAACACAAGCACAAGCACAAGCCGACGCCGAAAAATAAAAAGTTAAACAATGTTTTAACACAAATCAAAAGGCATGCACTCGCGTAAATGAATAGGTTTCCAGATTGTTTTCTGGTTAGAAAGTATATTTAGAATTTAGTTAGGAAAACACCGGCTGTTTATTCAAAACAAAAGGAAAAAATGCGGAGCGCAAAACAAAAACACGTCTGATCACTACGAAAGATAGTCGGAAGATTGAAGCTATCGGAAGCTACATTAAGGTAGACTTTTCGTTTGGTCTTACGATCACACATCCTGTAGACCCAAGCGCCAACTGAGAACTCAACAACACAGAATCTGGGGGTATCCACAAATCTCAGAGACTATTAAGGCTTATTAAGGATCTCACTATAAAACGTATATCTCAAAAATTCGCCCCACCCCGTTCCGCCCCCTTAAATGACGAAAATCTGTTGCATCCACAATGTTGCAGATTCGAGAAAACTAAAAACGCACAATCATAGATGTTTGTAGTGGGGCGGATCGAAGATCAATTCTCCAAACGTCAAAATCGTTGATCCAGTGAACCTCTTAGAAGCCGTCGCGAGAAATGAAAACCAGCTGTGTTTCGTGATATGTAGGTTCCTATTTGGTTCTGGGGCGCGGTAGTTCGTCCGTTTGAATCGGTGGTGGAAATATAACTAAGCCAAGCCTTATGATCTATGCTCTATGATGGCTTTAGCGCCCCTCCGAGCGCGCGAGAGCTCGGATTGCAAAGTATAATGGGGTGGCCTATGGCTGGGCGTACGCCCCGGATGGCGATGGTGCAGTCGCGGCTGAGCGGGCTGGACGACGAGGGCGGCGTTTGGCATGGTTCGATTTAGATGCCGACGATGCTCCCGAGGCTGTGCGGGCTGGACGACGAGACGCCCGCTGACACAGCGCCCATCGGCGTATAAATAGACGCCGACTGGAAACAAGAAGAAAAACTTACGCAGAGACCCAGCCTGGAGTACAGACGCGGTACCCGGAACCCACCAGAAGACATCGACGCCCAGTTAAAAATAAGTCATTTAAACCGCTAAGAAATATAATAAAGTGTCGAATTTGCAAAGTAAAAAGTTCTTTGCGTATGTTCACCCCAATCAGCCACGACACCGACGTCGCCCCACCCCGAGTCCACATGGTCGTTTCATATACACAACGATAGCAACGCCCGCCCGAGCCCCGGTCCACCTCTCTACGACAGGCCGCCCTCCGACGCCACCCTCAAGGTTCCAACACATTTCTACAAATTTCTTGTGAACAGACCCCTGGACGTGGCTGAGCTTACCTCAGACTGAAATAGGTCCATCACAGCGTGGAAAGTTTTTCCCAGGTGGAAAATATTAACGATGGCCGTGCCTAGAAGGACAGCACTCGTGCCGGAGGCGCTGGTCTTTTTGTTGAGGTGTAACAGTTTTTCCACTGGAGCCAACCTTGGGTTTTCTATGTAGATGGCGGTAAACAGGTCTCGGAACGTGGGCCACTGCTGGTAGTCTCCACTGAAAACTTCAGTGTCACATGGAGGGAGGCGGCAACCGCCGGAAGTCGACACTTGAACGGCCAGTTGCGGTGTGTGAGGGACAGTCGGTGGATCGAGCTGATTATTCAGTTCGGCCAGGCATTGCGCGTAGACCGCACTTGGACTTGGGAAAGCGAGAAGGTTGGTGTGCTAGCAACTGGAGCGCTGAGCTTCTGGTCGAAGCGGGTCAGTCTGCTTGCAGCCAAGGCAAACTTAGACCGTGCGGAACTGGCGGACATAGTGCTTGGAGCCGTGTGAGGGACTCCCGAGGGAAGCAACAAGGTCTCGAAGGCATGCGGTCTTGAGCCCTGGATGTGGTGGCTTTCGATACCATCTGTCTGCGTGCACTCATCAACGGTGCACGAGCTGCCAAGTTTTTTGGATTGCATTTTCTACAAGAGGGCTTGTAAGTGTCAGCTTTCCCACACCCATAACAAAAAACCCTCCGCTCTCCAGTACATTCTTGGTAACGGTGACCTAACTTCCCACAATTCCAACAGTTAAGGGTCATGGCATCAATACTTACATCATCTACACCATCAGCATCGTCATCCGTCTCACTGAACGTTTGATGCAACTCATTAATATGTCGTTTAGACGCAGCACGCTGCAACGTTGTCGTAGATTTGGACAAGTTCTGCAAGAATCGCTCGCGAATACGAACTATATGCCGTAGCTCTGCGATACTCTTGATGGGTACATACAGATAGGGCTCAGTCATTGGCTGTACTAGTTTGTCTGCCAATGCGACTATTGCTTCATAAAATAAGTCAAACGGTTCATTTGGCTTCTGTTTCCGCTGCGTGATCGCTGAGCGGATATCCAAGTCGGTACGTCCGACTTTGAATTGAGTCTTGAGTGCTACGCACAGGTCGTACCATCGGATGAGGGGGACACTCTTGTGGTATCGCCAGAACCATTAACTGGCACTGCCCTCAAACAGGTTGCTCGCATATCTGGCTAACAGTTCACAATTTCCATTTAAGGATTGAAGTCGTCGAAGCCAATGGAGCAACGACCTGAAAACCGTATTTTCCAATTTGAAATGATTTGGCTTATTCTATCAGCTCGTAGGTCTGAGACTGGCGGGGTCCCTCCTAGACTATATCTAGCTGGTGGCTCTCTGGCCGTCTGTCTTTCCGAACTACCCCCGAACAGTTGCTGCAACGTTTGTTGTTCTACCTCGTCGATCGTTTGTGTATTGATTGGTTGTGAACGAACACTTTCAATACTTTCACGGGACGCCGTTTGCTGAATCGATAATCTCCTCAGCTAAATTCAAAGCCGATGCATGCAAGCTAGCGTGGCAGACAGGACATATCTTTTTGGCTCCAGCTTTACGATTAAAACAAACTCGTGGGAATTGGTGTCCACAGCAGGTGGTAATTAACTGAACTAGGTAGCCAACTTCTTTGGCGCACGTGCTACAAATTATTCCCTGATTCTCTATTTGAGCGAAATTCTCGGGACTACGACTTAGGGGCATGATTATCGTACATAATCTCTTACCCAACGATCTTTTATAGATAATTACGAAACTAAATACGGACTAATTTACATATCAAGGCAAAGGAATACAAATGGCACTCTGTTTTTAAATAAAAGGATCATGATTCTTCTTCGATGCCCATAAGAGATAGACTGAATCTCGTTCGCTATCTAATCTCACTGTCTAAGAGACGAATTCGTGTAGAAAACAAAGACACTGAGTCGGACAGGTTCTTTCTACCGCGAGACAGGCGATAGCTTTTTGCCATACATACACCTGATTTCTATCAACGGCTGAATCCAACTGGACCAAGAGCTTACTCTAAAGGCTTCAGGATTTCGACTGTCGACGACGTTCTTTATAGTTGGGAGGATGATAGAAAATAGAAAAATATGCAAATAAACTTCCTTGCGTATTCTCTCAACTCCGCGAGATAGGTTCTAGCTTGTCGCCATAAATTAACCCAATTTCGATCGACGGATGGAATATCTACTTGCACTCGATCGATATACCGGCAGTGATTAAGTCAGATGCAGCTTAAGTGGACTGGATCAAGAGCTTAATGGAAAACATCAGGATTTAAACAGTCTCTCTCGCCACACTATACCTTCACAACCGATATTGAGGGATGGATAAAGTTAGAAAGGTTGTCTGAACCAAGAAGGATAAGGAATTTCCAGTCGGGTGTAGTTGACTGTCTTTCGGACATTTACTGCAGCTGTGACCGCTCGGGCCCCACGTTGGGCGCAGAATCTTAATCGGATCGTATCATTATTATAGCCAGCATCAAGAAAACAATTTCCTTTTTCTCGCCCTGTCTCTGTCTAACCCACACGTAGTATAGCCGGCTTTGCTTAGCGTAAACATTAGCGCCTAGATCTCAGAGACTATAAAAGCTAGAGCAACCAAATTTGGTATCCACACTCCTGAGATATCGGACCTAGACGAGTTTGTCTCAAAATTTCGCCACACCGCCATCCAAAGGACGAAAATCTGGGGCATCCACAAATCTCAGAGACTATTAAGGCTAGAGTATTCAAATTATGTATCCACACTCCGTTTAGATCTCACTATAAAACGTATATCTCAAAATTTCGCCCCACCCCCTTTCGCCCCCGCAAAGGACGAAAATCTGTTGCATCCACAATATTGCACATTCGAGAAAACTAAAAACGCAGAATTATAAATAATGACCATATCTATCAAGTTGCTGAATCTGATTTACTTCGGATCATTTTTGTAGCCTAAATCAACAAATCAATTTTCAGTGGCTACGCAGCGCCCGACGTCACGTTCAGTCCAGTCACATCGTTCCCCCTCGTTATACCCGATACTCAAAATGAGTATTGGGGTATATTAGATTTGTGGTAAAAGTGGATGTGTGTAACGTCCAGAAGGAATCGTTTCCGACCCTATAAAGTATATATATTCTTGATCAGCATCAATAGCCGAGTCGATTGAGCCCTGTCTGTCTGTCCGTCCGTCCGTCTGTCCGTCTGTCCGTCCCCTTCAGCGCCTAATGCTCAAAGACTATAAGAGCTAGAGCAACGATGTTTTGGATCCAGACTTCTGTGATATGTCACTGCTACAAAAATATTTCAAAACTTTGCCCCGCCCACTTCCGCCCCCACGAAGGACGAAAATCTGTGGCATCCACATTTTTAAAGATACGATAAAACCAAAAACGCAGAATCGTAGAGAATGACCATATCTTTTAGACTGCAGAATCTGAATTGGATCGTATTATTATTATAGCCAGCATCAAGAAAACAATTTCATTTTTTCTCGCCCTGTCTCTCTCTAACACACACGTAGCATAGGCGGCTTTGCTTAGAGTAAAACATTAACGCCTAGATCTCAGAGACTATAAAAGCTAGAGCAACCAAATTTGGTATCCACACTCCTAATATATCAGACCGAGACGAGTTTGTTTCAAAATTTCGCCACACCCCCTTCCGCCCCCGCAAAGGATGCAAATCTGGGGATATTCACAAATCTCAGAGAGTATTGAGGCTAGAGTATTCAAATTAGGTATCCACACTCCGTTTAGATCTCACTATAAAACGTATATCTCAAAATTTCGCCCCACCCCCTTTCGCCCCCGCAAAGGACGAAAATCTGTTGCATCCACAATATTGCACATTCGAGAAAACTAAAAACGCAGAATCATAAATAATGACCATATCTATCAGGTTGCTGAATCTGATTTAGTTCGGCGTATTCCATTTTATTATACCCGATACTCAAAATGAGTATTGGGGTATATTAGATTTGTGGTAAAAGTGGATGTGTGTAACGTCCAGAAGGAATCGTTTCCGACCCTATAAAGTATATATATTCTTGATCAGCATCAATAGCCGAGTCGATTGAGCCCTGTCTGTCTGTCCGTCCGTCCGTCTGTCCGTCTGTCCGTCCCCTTCAGCGCCTAATGCTCAAAGACTATAAGAGCTAGAGCAACGATGTTTTGGATCCAGACTTCTGTGATATGTCACTGCTACAAAAATATTTCAAAACTTTGCCCCGCCCACTTCCGCCCCCACGAAGGACGAAAATCTGTGGCATCCACATTTTTAAAGATACGATAAAACCAAAAACGCAGAATCGTAGAGAATGACCATATCTTTTAGACTGCAGAATCTGAACTGGATCGTATTATTATTATAGCCAGCATCAAGAAAACAATTTCACTCTTTCTCGCTCTGTCTCACTCTAACACACAGGTTTCATGGTCGGTTTTGCCAATTGCAAAATATGAGTTCAAGGATCTCAGAACCTATAAAAGCCAGAGCAACCAAATTTGCTATCCACACTCCTGTGATATCGGACCTTGACCGTTTCATGTCCAAATTTCGCCACACCCCCTTCCGCCCCCGCAAAGGACGAAAATCTGAGGCAACCACAAATCTCAGAGACTATTAAGGCTAGAGTATTCAAATTAGGTATCCACACTCCGTTTAGATCTCACTATAAAACGTATATCTCAAAATTTCGCCCCACCCCCTTTCGCCCCCGCAAAGGACGAAAATCTGTTGCATCCACAATATTGCACATTCGAGAAAACTAAAAACGCAGAATCATAAATAACGACCATATGTATCCGGTTGCTGAATCTGATTTAGTTCGGATCATTTTTGTAGCCTAAATCAACAAATCAATTTTCAGTGGCAACGCAGCGCCCGACGTCACGTTCAGTCCAGTCACATCGTTCCCCCTCGTTATACCCGATACTCAAAATGAGTATTGGGGTATGTTAGATTTGTGGTAAAAGTGGATGTGTGTAACGTCCAGAAGGAGTCGTTTCCGACCCTATAAAGTATATATATTCTTGATCAGCATCAATAGCCGAGTCGATTGAGCCCTGTCTGTCTGTCCGTCCGTCCGTCTGTCCGTCTGTCCGTCCCCTTCAGCGCCTAATGCTCAAAGACTATAAGAGCTAGAGCAACGATGTTTTAGATCCAGACTTCTGTGATATGTCACTGCTACAAAAATATTTCAAAACTTTGCCCCGCCCACTTCCGCCCCCACGAAGGACGAAAATCTGTGGCATCCACATTTTTAAAGATACGATAAAACCAAAAACGCAGAATCGTAGAAAATTACCATATCTTTTAGACTGCAGAATCTGAATTGGATCGTATTATTATTATAGCCAGCATCAAGAAAACAATTTCATTTTTTCTCGCCCTGTCTCTCTCTAACACACACGTAGCATAGGCGGCTTTGCTTAGAGTAAAACATTAACGCCTAGATCTCAAAGACTATAAAAGCTAGAGCAACCAAATTTGGTATCCACACTCCTAATATATCAGACCGAGACGAGTTTGTTTCAAAATTTCGCCACACCCCCTTCCGCCCCCGCAAAGGATGCAAATCTGGGGATATTCACAAATCTCAGAGAGTATTGAGGCTAGAGTATTCAAATTAGGTATCCACACTCCGTTTAGATCTCACTATAAAACGTATATCTCAAAATTTCGCCCCACCCCCTTTCGCCCCCGCAAAGGACGAAAATCTGTTGCATCCACAATATTGCACATTCGAGAAAACTAAAAACGCAGAATCATAAATAACGACCATATGTATCCGGTTGCTGAATCTGATTTAGTTCGGATCATTTTTGTAGCCTAAATCAACAAATCAATTTTCAGTGGCAACGCAGCGCCCGACGTCACGTTCAGTCCAGTCACATCGTTCCCCCTCGTTATACCCGATACTCAAAATGAGTATTAGGGTATGTTAGATTTGTGGTAAAAGTGGATGTGTGTAACGTCCAGAAGGAGTCGTTTCCGACCCTATAAAGTATATATATTCTTGATCAGCATCAATAGCCGAGTCGATTGAGCCCTGTCTGTCTGTCCGTCCGTCCGTCTGTCCGTCTGTCCGTCCCCTTCAGCGCCTAATGCTCAAAGACTATAAGAGCTAGAGCAACGATGTTTTAGATCCAGACTTCTGTGATATGTCACTGCTACAAAAATATTTCAAAACTTTGCCCCGCCCACTTCCGCCCCCACAAAGGACGAAAATCTGTGGCATCCACATTTTTAAAGATACGATAAAACCAAAAACGCAGAATCGTAGAGAATGACCATATCTTTTAGACTGCAGAATCTGAATTGGATCGTATTATTATTATAGCCAGCATCAAGAAAACAATTTCATTTTTTCTCGCCCTGTCTCTCTCTAACACACACGTAGCATAGGCGGCTTTGCTTAGAGTAAAACATTAACGCCTAGATCTCAAAGACTATAAAAGCTAGAGCAACCAAATTTGGTATCCACACTCCTAATATATCAGACCGAGACGAGTTTGTTTCAAAATTTCGCCACACCCCCTTCCGCCCCCGCAAAGGATGCAAATCTGGGGATATTCACAAATCTCAGAGAGTATTGAGGCTAGAGTATTCAAATTAGGTATCCACACTCCGTTTAGATCTCACTATAAAACGTATATCTCAAAATTTCGCCCCACCCCCTTTCGCCCCCGCAAAGGACGAAAATCTGTTGCATCCACAATATTGCACATTCGAGAAAACTAAAAACGCAGAATCATAAATAACGACCATATGTATCCGGTTGCTGAATCTGATTTAGTTCGGATCATTTTTGTAGCCTAAATCAACAAATCAATTTTCAGTGGCAACGCAGCGCCCGACGTCACGTTCAGTCCAGTCACATCGTTCCCCCTCGTTATACCCGATACTCAAAATGAGTATTAGGGTATGTTAGATTTGTGGTAAAAGTGGATGTGTGTAACGTCCAGAAGGAGTCGTTTCCGACCCTATAAAGTATATATATTCTTGATCAGCATCAATAGCCGAGTCGATTGAGCCCTGTCTGTCTGTCCGTCCGTCCGTCTGTCCGTCTGTCCGTCCCCTTCAGCGCCTAGTGCTCAAAGACTATAAGAGCTAGAGCAACGATGTTTTAGATCCAGACTTCTGTGATATGTCACTGCTACAAAAATATTTCAAAACTTTGCCCCGCCCACTTCCGCCCCCACAAAGGACGAAAATCTGTGGCATCCACATTTTTAAAGATACGATAAAACCAAAAACGCAGAATCGTAGAGAATGACCATATCTTTTAGACTGCAGAATCTGAATTGGATCGTATTATTATTATAGCCAGCATCAAGAAAACAATTTCATTTTTTCTCGCCCTGTCTCTCTCTAACACACACGTAGCATAGGCGGCTTTGCTTAGAGTAAAACATTAGCGCCTAGATCTCAGAGACTATAAAAGCTAGAGCAACCAAATTTGGTATCCACACTCCTAATATATCAGACCGAGACGAGTTTGTTTGCAAATCTGGGGATATTCACAAATCTCAGAGAGTATTAAGGCTAGAGTAACCAAATTTAGTGTCCGTACTTCTGTTAGATCTCACTATAAAACGTATATCTCAAAATTTCGCCCCACCCCCTTTCGCCCCCGCAAAGGACGAAAATCTGTTGCATCCACAATATTGCACATTCGAGAAAACTAAAAACGTAGAATCATAAACAATGACCATATCTATCAGGTTGCTGAATCTGGATTAGATCGGATCATTTTTATAGCCAAAAGGATCAAATCAATTTGCAGTGGCTACGCAGCGCCCGACGTCACGCACAGACAGATTTTCTGTCTCTCTCGCACGCACTCTTTGTCGTGTCGTTTAATATTAGCGGCGCTGCCGGAGGAGAGCCATACTGACTTAGTATCGGGTATAACCGTAGAGTTGCGGTGTCCGCAGCAACTCACAACGTTCCCCCTCGTTTTTTTTGGTTTCTCGTATCTTTGAAATTGTCGATGCCACAGATTGTCGTTCTTTGTGTGGGCGGAAGATGGCGGGGCGCCGGCAATTGGAGTACGAGAAAAGTGGTTGTGCAAGGGTTAGTGCAAAAAAAATAAGTAGATTTAGATTAAAAAGAAGAAAAGCTAGATGGCTACATTAACAGTAGTGTCAGTTAACAGTCATGTAGATCAATTAATCAAGAATCTACATGCAAACAAAATTTCGCGGTTGTACATGAGGTATAAAAAAATTCATATTCAGATGGAAAAATGAAATATTTTCAATAAGGTTTGACTTTTGATTCAGGGAATTTAAAACTTTCTGAAATTCAATGAAAAAAAAAAACCATATCCGACCGCCATATAATTTCTGCATATAAATTCTTGTTAAGTAAATAAAGAAAAATTACTAAGCATTCAACTTTTTTAGCATGCTCAAGAATGGCCAATTTTCATGTACTGATGTCCAACTCCTTGACTGAGGATCGGGCCGGACCAAGTTTTGCTAAACAACAACAACAGCAGCAGCAAGAGGTCGAACAGGCGCTCCAGGCCCCAGCCCAAGTGGGACTCAACAACAATAATGGTTACTGCCTGCCAGATGCCAATTCTTCTGTCAACAGTTTTAGCGCCGTTCACAGTAAGGCCACTCCCATGAAGATCGGGTGTAAATTTGGCTGCCTGGGTGCGGGCAATGGACAATTAAATGCACCGAATGGCTTTTGCTTGGGCATCGACGAGGACATCATTGTTGCCGATTCGAAAAATCACCGAATCGCTGTATACGCCAAAATGGGGGCCCTGAAGTTCCAGTTTGGCGATGCCGGCAAGCGGAACGGCCAGCTTTTTTATCCCCGCAAAGTGGCTGTCTTCCAACACAATGGAAATTTCGTTGTCTGCGATCGCGGCAATGGACGCTCTCGCATGCAGATCTTCTCTAAGTGCGGCACATATATGTTCAAGATTTCCATCAGGCTGGAAGGCTATGAAGGCTCATGGCGTGGCCGTTTTCAAGGACAGTGGCGAATTCCTCTATCGCATTGGAAACGAGGGGGTATCCTGCTACCCCACGGGTATTGATATATCCAGTGCTGGGGATTTGCTCATTGGGGATACCCATGGATATCGCTTCCATGTCACCTGCTACGGGAGCGACGGTGTTTTCAAGTCGGTCTTCGAGTTTCCTCAACTGAATGTTTCACGTTGCTGCGGCTTGAAAATCACATCCGAAGGTTATGTGGTCACTCTGGCCAAGAATAACCATCAAGTTCTTGTGATGGATCTGCTGTATGTCTAGTGATTATAAGATAACACCCTGTTGTGTCCAGGAACGTGAGAGTTGCGGATAAACACACAATCGCTTATCTTCATCGGTACTTAGGCGTTGGTTGCGTTTTATTTCCTATTTGCAAAAGGAGGTTAATACATTTTATTCTTATATGTATCTACGCACGCTTCGTCTTTTCTCCCCGCTCTGTTATCGACTGCTCAAACTAATGTTACCTTCTTGTCTTTTCATAGTGTGATAATTTTTCTTCTCTTTTTTCGTTATGTTGGGTATGTAAAACTATGTATATATAAGCTAATTTTTCTCAACAACGTCTAGCTTTGCCAGCATAGAGGTTGGGCGGTGTAGAACTCCAGCCGTCGTGGCGTGCAGGCGTGACTGCTAGAATAACTCCCTTTTTCCATTGAGATCGATGAAGATTCTTATTACAGATAAGAGCAATGTCCATTTCAGCGAGTGGTTGCACTGGGTGATGCCACTTTGTCCGTTTGCATAGGTCTGGTAGGTACTCAGTGAGCCACTTGTTCCAAAATGAGTGTGAGTTCTGCTGAGCGATGCGCCATTCCTTTCGAGTTGGCTGGTACTTCTCCTCTTGTGGATGTGGTGTCTGGCTGGAATTGGGAGAACCTAAAAGAAAGTGATTAGGGGTTATCGGATCGTCTGTGGGGTTATCCAGAGCAATGTGTGTATGCGGTATGGAATTTACTTTGTTTTCAGCGTTACACATTAGGCTACACAGTATGTCTTCTGTCAGTTTTTTGTCATGCAGTGCGTGTCCTATGGCTCTCTTCACACTTCGTACCAATAATTCCCAGCCCCACCTGCGGGCAATTAAACAGCCATTCGATCTGCTTGATTGACAAGTCGTTCGCTATTCTATGGTGATCGAGGTCTTGCAATTCTCTTTCCAATTCATGTTCAGCTCCCACCAAATTGGTACCACTGTCAGATTGGATTCTTACTGGTCTTTACGGCGCCGCGCCATGAAGCTATGCAATACTCGAAGACACGTATCTGTTGTCAGGTCCCTGGGAATTTCCAAATGAATTGCTCTTATTGTAAGGCATGTAAATATGCATATCCAGCGTTTCTCGGTACTCCTTGCTCTTACAACCAGAAACGGTCCCATGTAGTGTAGTGGCCAGTGAAGCAAACCCAGATTAAATTCCCCAATAATTTCCCAGATATAAAGCAGATTCAAATCACGCGCCAACTTGATTAGTTCGAACACCAAGGCTTTAAAAACAGCTACTTCGAATATGGAGCTTTAATTGCTCGAATGTTCTTTTTCGTCTCTCGAGACCGAATTCCATGGAAGGGCCCCGTTAAAGCTCGTCTATGCCGCTTAAGCCGACAGCGACGGTGAACACGCGGATCAATTCCATTTTTCTCCCAAAACACTTCGGTTGTGACTGTGTCAATAGTGCCAAACTCTAGTGGAAGTCCACGTGTCCCTGTATTACATAATACATACCAAATTACATAATTGCAAGTCGGCGGAGAATCGACTAAAAAGCAAGATCAAGCTATATTGTGTGGTGAAAGTGCAAAGTGCTACGTAGAGAAAAAAAAAAAAAGAAGGTGATTATAAAGGAAAGCAGGTTTGGTACATTCACTGAATTCCGAATCTATTACAGAATCTCTTGGTCACTGGAGGTCTGACGTGCTTTGGCGCTCTCACGCCTAAAACCCCCCCCACGCAACCTCCAGTGTCTTATTTTTGGCCGCTTCGAATTACCAGCGTCTCCGTTGTACGGACGATCTGCATCGACTTTTGAATGCCCTCTAATCGTATCTTGCGAGATACAACTCAACATCCTTGATGCGGAATCGACAACGCCTAGGAATTAAAGTGGAAATTTATGTCAGCTGAAATTGTGCAGAAAATGTGAATACCAGATCAGGAATCGGAATCTAGGGTGACCTGTGTCGTGGACAACATGTGATCATCGATTCGTGAGTACGAACATACCCGCGAAATAGCAGGGTATAGCAGCGGTGCAGCGTAATAAAAGGGAGAGCGTGATAACTCACACGCCAAGAGCGAGCTTTCGTTCGAAGAGAATTCGGACATATGCGTGCGTATGCACACACATATAAACGTGCATTAATTTGATCATCGACATTCTCTTTGCTTTGTCTTGTTCTTTTCTTTTGCTTGCATTCTTGTGTTTGCACTTCAATTAAATTTGACTTTAAATGTAAAATCATATAAACATATACATTTATATTAAGGAATATCTTTCCTATAGAATTAATTTCTTTATCTTATGTCTTAAGTTCCTTTCCTAATTAACTCAATGTTAAGCCTTGATTAACTCTGGCAATGTCGGCCAAAATATCATTCTTTAATTCTTTACTATTTTTATATAATTAATATTGTTCCACAGCTACCGAAGCAGTTCATTGGGCCCAACGAGCTCGTCAAGGAAAGTGTTTGAATTTGGTAATGATCATTAGTTTTGTATTGAATGGAAATGTTGACCTTCGTGAGTAAAAAGGCTCAGTTTTGCTATGAATTGTATTTTATATTCTTAAGTTAATGAACCTTTTTGTTAGATATGAATCTTTTGAATCTTGATTAATATAACTATTTTGAATTAACATGAATATGGAATAAATAACCACCATTCTGTCTAAGTACATAATGCCAATGATACATCGAGTGTAATAATGCCGCGGTAGTTACGTTAGGGGCCATGCCAACATCGTTCCACGCATTGCCGAAGGTAGGGAGGGTATAGAGGAACTAGTGATCTCCTACACCTAGGATCACTAAATTAAATACGCGACTACCGGATTCCTTCTTGCCATCTATGCCGACCGGGGATTGATTACATTTGTTTTTTTCTTGTGTTTTGATCAAAGTAGATTCTGTGTAAGTGCACTTAAATTTTTATAATATGGCGAGAACAAGGAAGTATAGGGATAGGAAAGACCCCGACCCCATCCGGCGAGCTGAGCCCAGAGCGCAGTATAGTGCACTAACCCCGATTCCCTTTCCTGCTGAGGCTGCATTGCCAAAAAGATTTAACCAGCCCGTAGCCATAACATTATAGTAGTCGATTCCAACATATGAGAATGGGCATACGTGCGGAGAGAGTCGGTCCTTAGGAAGTTGTACCATTAATGGCGTTTTTGGTGAAGCTCTCTGGATTTTACAAGTCATACAATTTCTAGCTGCACGGCGAACCTCCAGTCTCCAACCTGTCCAGTCAATAGCAACATCCTGTACATTGCGGATCACTATGAGTACAGCTTCTTTAATTTCAGCTACATCAAGGTAGACTTTTCGTTTGGTCTTACGATCACACATCCTGTAGACCCAAGCGACAGCACGCATCAGCCTTGTAAATGAAGATAACCCTTCCAGCAACTCCCTGAATACGATATTGACAGATCCATCTGAAGACATCTCATTTATTGATAACGTAAACTTGCATCTTACTTCCAGTTCCGTGTCACCAACGTCTGAAGTTCCTAGATTCCATAGACTTGCGTCCTCTTGAAGGAATTGAGGGAGGTTTCTCGAGTTCTAGATCTGAGTTTGGTGCCAAAGTCTGCCGGGTTATCCTTAGTAGGCACCCAATGCCAATCTTCCAACCTTGTTGCCTCGAAGTATCTCGTCAATTATGTGTCCTACATATGGCTTATATTTTTTGTGATCTGATTTAATCAATGCTAAGACAGTCTTGGAGTCGGACCACATGTGGTCACATTTGGGTTTGACGTCGTGACCCTCAAGACCTCATATCTTTTAGACTGCAGAATCTGAATCGGATCGTATCATAATTATAGCCAGCATCAAGAAAACGCCACACCCCCTTCCACCCCCGCAAAGGACGTAAATCTGGGGCATCCACAAATCTCAGAGACTATTAAGGCTAGAGTATTCAAATTAGGTATCCACACTCCTTTTAGATCTCAATATAAAACGTATAGATTCGAGAATCTGCAGATTCGAGAAAACTAAAAACGCAGAATCATAAATAACGACCATATGTATCCGGTTGCTGAATCTGATTTAGTTCGGATCATTTTTGTAGCCTAAATCAACAAATCAATTTTCAGTGGCAACGCAGCGCCCGACGTCACGTTCAGTCCAGTCACATCGTTCCCCCTCGTTATACCCGATACTCAAAATGAGTATTGGGGTATGTTAGATTTGTGGTAAAAGTGGATGTGTGTAACGTCCAGAAGGAGTCGTTTCCGACCCTATAAAGTATATATATTCTTGATCAGCATCAATAGCCGAGTCGATTGAGCCCTGTCTGTCTGTCCGTCCGTCCGTCTGTCCGTCTGTCCGTCCCCTTCAGCGCCTAATGCTCAAAGACTATAAGAGCTAGAGCAACGATGTTTTAGATCCAGACTTCTGTGATATGTCACTGCTACAAAAATGTTTCAAAACTTTGCCCCGCCCACTTCCGCCCCCACGAAGGACGAAAATCTGTGGCATCCACATTTTTAAAGATACGATAAAACCAAAAACGCAGAATCGTAGAAAATTACCATATCTTTTAGACTGCAGAATCTGAATTGGATCGTATTATTATTATAGCCAGCATCAAGAAAACAATTTCATTTTTTCTCGCCCTGTCTCTCTCTAACACACACGTAGCATAGGCGGCTTTGCTTAGAGTAAAACATTAGCGCCTAGATCTCAGAGACTATAAAAGCTAGAGCAACCAAATTTGGTATCCACACTCCTAATATATCAGACCGAGACGAGTTTGTTTGCAAATCTGGGGATATTCACAAATCTCAGAGAGTATTAAGGCTAGAGTAACCAAATTTAGTGTCCGTACTTCTGTTAGATCTCACTATAAAACGTATATCTCAAAATTTCGCCCCACCCCCTTTCGCCCCCGCAAAGGACGAAAATCTGTTGCATCCACAATATTGCACATTCGAGAAAACTAAAAACGTAGAATCATAAACAATGACCATATCTATCAGGTTGCTGAATCTGGATTAGATCGGATCATTTTTATAGCCAAAAGGATCAAATCAATTTGCAGTGGCTACGCAGCGCCCGACGTCACGCACAGACAGATTTTCTGTCTCTCTCGCACGCACTCTTTGTCGTGTCGTTTAATATTAGCGGCGCTGCCGGAGGAGAGCCATACTGACTTAGTATCGGGTATAACCGTAGAGTTGCGGTGTCCGCAGCAACTCACAACGTTCCCCCTCGTTTTTTTTGGTTTCTCGTATCTTTGAAATTGTCGATGCCACAGATTGTCGTTCTTTGTGTGGGCGGAAGATGGCGGGGCGCCGGCAATTGGAGTACGAGAAAAGTGGTTGTGCAAGGGTTAGTGCAAAAAAAATAAGTAGATTTAGATTAAAAAGAAGAAAAGCTAGATGGCTACATTAACAGTAGTGTCAGTTAACAGTCATGTAGATCAATTAATCAAGAATCTACATGCAAACAAAATTTCGCGGTTGTACATGAGGTATAAAAAAATTCATATTCAGATGGAAAAATGAAATATTTTCAATAAGGTTTGACTTTTGATTCAGGGAATTTAAAACTTTCTGAAATTCAATGAAAAAAAAAAACCATATCCGACCGCCATATAATTTCTGCATATAAATTCTTGTTAAGTAAATAAAGAAAAATTACTAAGCATTCAACTTTTTTAGCATGCTCAAGAATGGCCAATTTTCATGTACTGATGTCCAACTCCTTGACTGAGGATCGGGCCGGACCAAGTTTTGCTAAACAACAACAACAGCAGCAGCAAGAGGTCGAACAGGCGCTCCAGGCCCCAGCCCAAGTGGGACTCAACAACAATAATGGTTACTGCCTGCCAGATGCCAATTCTTCTGTCAACAGTTTTAGCGCCGTTCACAGTAAGGCCACTCCCATGAAGATCGGGTGTAAATTTGGCTGCCTGGGTGCGGGCAATGGACAATTAAATGCACCGAATGGCTTTTGCTTGGGCATCGACGAGGACATCATTGTTGCCGATTCGAAAAATCACCGAATCGCTGTATACGCCAAAATGGGGGCCCTGAAGTTCCAGTTTGGCGATGCCGGCAAGCGGAACGGCCAGCTTTTTTATCCCCGCAAAGTGGCTGTCTTCCAACACAATGGAAATTTCGTTGTCTGCGATCGCGGCAATGGACGCTCTCGCATGCAGATCTTCTCTAAGTGCGGCACATATATGTTCAAGATTTCCATCAGGCTGGAAGGCTATGAAGGCTCATGGCGTGGCCGTTTTCAAGGACAGTGGCGAATTCCTCTATCGCATTGGAAACGAGGGGGTATCCTGCTACCCCACGGGTATTGATATATCCAGTGCTGGGGATTTGCTCATTGGGGATACCCATGGATATCGCTTCCATGTCACCTGCTACGGGAGCGACGGTGTTTTCAAGTCGGTCTTCGAGTTTCCTCAACTGAATGTTTCACGTTGCTGCGGCTTGAAAATCACATCCGAAGGTTATGTGGTCACTCTGGCCAAGAATAACCATCAAGTTCTTGTGATGGATCTGCTGTATGTCTAGTGATTATAAGATAACACCCTGTTGTGTCCAGGAACGTGAGAGTTGCGGATAAACACACAATCGCTTATCTTCATCGGTACTTAGGCGTTGGTTGCGTTTTATTTCCTATTTGCAAAAGGAGGTTAATACATTTTATTCTTATATGTATCTACGCACGCTTCGTCTTTTCTCCCCGCTCTGTTATCGACTGCTCAAACTAATGTTACCTTCTTGTCTTTTCATAGTGTGATAATTTTTCTTCTCTTTTTTCGTTATGTTGGGTATGTAAAACTATGTATATATAAGCTAATTTTTCTCAACAACGTCTAGCTTTGCCAGCATAGAGGTTGGGCGGTGTAGAACTCCAGCCGTCGTGGCGTGCAGGCGTGACTGCTAGAATAACTCCCTTTTTCCATTGAGATCGATGAAGATTCTTATTACAGATAAGAGCAATGTCCATTTCAGCGAGTGGTTGCACTGGGTGATGCCACTTTGTCCGTTTGCATAGGTCTGGTAGGTACTCAGTGAGCCACTTGTTCCAAAATGAGTGTGAGTTCTGCTGAGCGATGCGCCATTCCTTTCGAGTTGGCTGGTACTTCTCCTCTTGTGGATGTGGTGTCTGGCTGGAATTGGGAGAACCTAAAAGAAAGTGATTAGGGGTTATCGGATCGTCTGTGGGGTTATCCAGAGCAATGTGTGTATGCGGTATGGAATTTACTTTGTTTTCAGCGTTACACATTAGGCTACACAGTATGTCTTCTGTCAGTTTTTTGTCATGCAGTGCGTGTCCTATGGCTCTCTTCACACTTCGTACCAATAATTCCCAGCCCCACCTGCGGGCAATTAAACAGCCATTCGATCTGCTTGATTGACAAGTCGTTCGCTATTCTATGGTGATCGAGGTCTTGCAATTCTCTTTCCAATTCATGTTCAGCTCCCACCAAATTGGTACCACTGTCAGATTGGATTCTTACTGGTCTTTACGGCGCCGCGCCATGAAGCTATGCAATACTCGAAGACACGTATCTGTTGTCAGGTCCCTGGGAATTTCCAAATGAATTGCTCTTATTGTAAGGCATGTAAATATGCATATCCAGCGTTTCTCGGTACTCCTTGCTCTTACAACCAGAAACGGTCCCATGTAGTGTAGTGGCCAGTGAAGCAAACCCAGATTAAATTCCCCAATAATTTCCCAGATATAAAGCAGATTCAAATCACGCGCCAACTTGATTAGTTCGAACACCAAGGCTTTAAAAACAGCTACTTCGAATATGGAGCTTTAATTGCTCGAATGTTCTTTTTCGTCTCTCGAGACCGAATTCCATGGAAGGGCCCCGTTAAAGCTCGTCTATGCCGCTTAAGCCGACAGCGACGGTGAACACGCGGATCAATTCCATTTTTCTCCCAAAACACTTCGGTTGTGACTGTGTCAATAGTGCCAAACTCTAGTGGAAGTCCACGTGTCCCTGTATTACATAATACATACCAAATTACATAATTGCAAGTCGGCGGAGAATCGACTAAAAAGCAAGATCAAGCTATATTGTGTGGTGAAAGTGCAAAGTGCTACGTAGAGAAAAAAAAAAAAAGAAGGTGATTATAAAGGAAAGCAGGTTTGGTACATTCACTGAATTCCGAATCTATTACAGAATCTCTTGGTCACTGGAGGTCTGACGTGCTTTGGCGCTCTCACGCCTAAAACCCCCCCCACGCAACCTCCAGTGTCTTATTTTTGGCCGCTTCGAATTACCAGCGTCTCCGTTGTACGGACGATCTGCATCGACTTTTGAATGCCCTCTAATCGTATCTTGCGAGATACAACTCAACATCCTTGATGCGGAATCGACAACGCCTAGGAATTAAAGTGGAAATTTATGTCAGCTGAAATTGTGCAGAAAATGTGAATACCAGATCAGGAATCGGAATCTAGGGTGACCTGTGTCGTGGACAACATGTGATCATCGATTCGTGAGTACGAACATACCCGCGAAATAGCAGGGTATAGCAGCGGTGCAGCGTAATAAAAGGGAGAGCGTGATAACTCACACGCCAAGAGCGAGCTTTCGTTCGAAGAGAATTCGGACATATGCGTGCGTATGCACACACATATAAACGTGCATTAATTTGATCATCGACATTCTCTTTGCTTTGTCTTGTTCTTTTCTTTTGCTTGCATTCTTGTGTTTGCACTTCAATTAAATTTGACTTTAAATGTAAAATCATATAAACATATACATTTATATTAAGGAATATCTTTCCTATAGAATTAATTTCTTTATCTTATGTCTTAAGTTCCTTTCCTAATTAACTCAATGTTAAGCCTTGATTAACTCTGGCAATGTCGGCCAAAATATCATTCTTTAATTCTTTACTATTTTTATATAATTAATATTGTTCCACAGCTACCGAAGCAGTTCATTGGGCCCAACGAGCTCGTCAAGGAAAGTGTTTGAATTTGGTAATGATCATTAGTTTTGTATTGAATGGAAATGTTGACCTTCGTGAGTAAAAAGGCTCAGTTTTGCTATGAATTGTATTTTATATTCTTAAGTTAATGAACCTTTTTGTTAGATATGAATCTTTTGAATCTTGATTAATATAACTATTTTGAATTAACATGAATATGGAATAAATAACCACCATTCTGTCTAAGTACATAATGCCAATGATACATCGAGTGTAATAATGCCGCGGTAGTTACGTTAGGGGCCATGCCAACATCGTTCCACGCATTGCCGAAGGTAGGGAGGGTATAGAGGAACTAGTGATCTCCTACACCTAGGATCACTAAATTAAATACGCGACTACCGGATTCCTTCTTGCCATCTATGCCGACCGGGGATTGATTACATTTGTTTTTTTCTTGTGTTTTGATCAAAGTAGATTCTGTGTAAGTGCACTTAAATTTTTATAATATGGCGAGAACAAGGAAGTATAGGGATAGGAAAGACCCCGACCCCATCCGGCGAGCTGAGCCCAGAGCGCAGTATAGTGCACTAACCCCGATTCCCTTTCCTGCTGAGGCTGCATTGCCAAAAAGATTTAACCAGCCCGTAGCCATAACATTATAGTAGTCGATTCCAACATATGAGAATGGGCATACGTGCGGAGAGAGTCGGTCCTTAGGAAGTTGTACCATTAATGGCGTTTTTGGTGAAGCTCTCTGGATTTTACAAGTCATACAATTTCTAGCTGCACGGCGAACCTCCAGTCTCCAACCTGTCCAGTCAATAGCAACATCCTGTACATTGCGGATCACTATGAGTACAGCTTCTTTAATTTCAGCTACATCAAGGTAGACTTTTCGTTTGGTCTTACGATCACACATCCTGTAGACCCAAGCGACAGCACGCATCAGCCTTGTAAATGAAGATAACCCTTCCAGCAACTCCCTGAATACGATATTGACAGATCCATCTGAAGACATCTCATTTATTGATAACGTAAACTTGCATCTTACTTCCAGTTCCGTGTCACCAACGTCTGAAGTTCCTAGATTCCATAGACTTGCGTCCTCTTGAAGGAATTGAGGGAGGTTTCTCGAGTTCTAGATCTGAGTTTGGTGCCAAAGTCTGCCGGGTTATCCTTAGTAGGCACCCAATGCCAATCTTCCAACCTTGTTGCCTCGAAGTATCTCGTCAATTATGTGTCCTACATATGGCTTATATTTTTTGTGATCTGATTTAATCAATGCTAAGACAGTCTTGGAGTCGGACCACATGTGGTCACATTTGGGTTTGACGTCGTGACCCTCAAGACCTCATATCTTTTAGACTGCAGAATCTGAATCGGATCGTATCATAATTATAGCCAGCATCAAGAAAACGCCACACCCCCTTCCACCCCCGCAAAGGACGTAAATCTGGGGCATCCACAAATCTCAGAGACTATTAAGGCTAGAGTATTCAAATTAGGTATCCACACTCCTTTTAGATCTCAATATAAAACGTATAGATTCGAGAATCTGCAGATTCGAGAAAACTAAAAACGCACAATCATAGATAACTGATTTAGTTCCAGTCACAACATGCCCACTCGTTTTTATAGCCGACAATCAAAATGAGTATTGGGGTATATTAGATTTGTGGTAAAAGTGGATGTGTGTAACGTCCAGAAGGAATCGTTTCCGACCCTATAAAGTATATATATTCTCGATCAGCATCAATAGCCGAGTCGATTGAGCCCTGTCTGTCTGTCCGTCCGTCCGTCTGTACGTCTGTCCGTCCCCTTCAGCGCCTAGTGCTCAAAGACTATAAGAGCTAGAGCAACGATGTTTTGGATCCAGACTTCTGTGATATGTCACTGCTACAAAAATATTTCAAAACTTTGCGCCGCCCACTTCCGCTCCCACAAAGGACGAAAATCTGTGGCATCCACAATTTCGACGATACGAGAAAACCAGCTTCTTTAATTTCAGCTACATCAAGGTAGACTTTTCGTTTGGTCTTACGATCACACATCCTGTAGACCCAAGCGACAGCACGCATCAGCCTTGTAAATGAAGATAACCTTTCCAGCAGCTCCCTGAATATGATATTGACAGATCCATCTGAAGACATCTCATTTATTGATAACGTAAACTTGCATCTTACTTCCAGTTCCGTGTCACCAACGTCTGAAGTTCCTAGATTCCATAGACTTGCGTCTATGTTTCTCGAGTTCCAGATCTGAGTTTGGTGCCAAAGTCTGCCGGGTTATCCTTAGTAGGCACCCAATGCCAATCTTCCAACCTTGTTGCCTCGAAGTATCTCGTCAATTATGTGTCCTACATATGGCTTATATTTTTTGTGATCTGATTTAATCCATGCTAAGACAGTCTTGGAGTCGGACCACATGTGGTCACATTTGGGTTTGACGTCGTGACCCTCAAGACCTCATATCTTTTAGACTGCAGAATCTGAATCGGATCGTATCATTATTATAGCCAGCATCAAGAAAACGCCACACCCCCTTCCATCCCCGCAAAGGACGTAAATCTGGGGCATCCACAAATCTCAGAGACTATTAAGGCTAGAGTATTCAAATTAGGTATCCACACTTCTTTTAGATCTCACTATAAAACGTATATCTCAAAATTTCGCCCCACCCATTTCGCATCCACAATATTGCAGATTCGAGAAAACTAAAAACGCACAATCATAGAGAACTGATTTAGTTCGGATCATTTTTGTAGCGTAAATCAACAAATCAATTTGCAGTGGCTACGCAGCGCCCGACGTCACGTTCAGTCCAGTCACAACATGCCCACTCGTTTTTTTTGGTTTCTCGTATCTTTGAAATTGTGGATGCCACAGATTGTCGTTCTTTGTGTGGGCGGAAGGGGGCGGGGCGAAGTTTTGAAATATACTTGTAACAGTGACATATTATAGAAGTCTGAATACAAAATGTCGTTGCTCTGGCTCTTATAGTCTCTGAGCACTACGCGCTCAGAGGGATGAACTGACGGACAGACAAACAGAGTATCGGGTATAAAAATGCAGAATTCTCCCTTTCCACAATTCACAAAATTTTCCTGCATTTGGTCTTAAAAAAAGGCAAAAAATGCGCAATCGGCAGCACTGGATGGAAGAGAGCAATACTGACTATGTTTCGGGGATAAATATAGATTTTCGGTCGCAGCAGCAACTCAGAACGTTCCCCCTAGTTTTTTTCTTGATCTAGAGTGCCTGGGGATTAAATGTCAAAGTTAACAATCTTTTGTGATCGGACTTTCGTCATTATTATCGTCAGACTTTTGTGTAAATGAGCATACAGTACGGGTCTAAGAAAAAAAGTATTCGTCCAATATTTTACTCAAATCTGCGTAAGTGAGCGAAGCGAGTTAGCCGGCAATTGAAGCACGAGAAAAGTGGTTGTGCAAGGGTTAGTGCAAAAAAAATAAGTAGATTTAGATTAAAAAGAAGAAAAGCTTGATGGCTACATTAACAGTGAACACGATTGGACCTAAGGATCGATCATGTAGATCAATTAATCAAGAATCTACATGCAAACAAAATTTCGCGGTTGTACATGAGGTATAAGAAAATTCATATTCAGATGGAAAAATGAAATATTTTCAATAAGGTTTGACTTTTGATTCAGGGAATTTAAAACTTTCTGAAATTCAATGAAAAAAAAAACCATATCCGACCGCCATATAATTTCTGCATATAAATTCTTGTTAAGTAAATAAAAAAAAAATACCAAGCATTCAACTTTTTTAGCATGCTCAAGAATGGCCAATTTTCATGTACTGATGTCCAACTCCTTGACTGAGGATAGGGCCGGACCAAGTTTTGCTAAACAACAACAGCAGCAGCAAGAGGTCGAACAGGCGCTCCAGGCACCAGCCCAAGTGGGACTCAACAACAATAATGGTTACTGCCTGCCAGATGCCAATTCTTCTGTCAACAGTTTAAGCGCCGTTCACAGTAAGGCCACTCCCATGAAGATCGGGTGGAAATTTGGCTGCCTGGGTGCGGGCAATGGACAATTAAATGCACCGAATGTCTTTTGCTTGGGCATCGACGAGGACATCATTGTTGCCGATTCGAAAAATCACCGAATCGCTGTATACGCCAAAATGGGAGCCCTGAAGTTCCAGTTTGGCGATGCCGGCAAGCGGAACGGCCAGCTTTTTTATCCCCGCAAAGTGGCTGTCTTCCAACACAATGGAAATTTCGTTGTCTGCGATCGCGGCAATGGACGCTCTCGCATGCAGATCTTCTCTAGGTGCGGCACATATATGTTCAAGATTTCCATCAGGTTTATGGATATTGTGACCGGGTTGGCTGTCAGCACCAAGGGTCATATTGTGGCCGTCGATAGTGTCTCGCCGACTGTCTTTGTTATATCCGAGGAGGGTATGCTGTTGCACTGGTTCGACTGCAGTGTCTTTGTGCGTGAACCCTCGGACATAGCCATACGCGACAATGTTTTCTACCTTTGCGATATGAAGGCTCATGGCGTGGCCGTTTTCAAGGACAGTGGCGAATTCCTCTATAGCATTGGCAACGAGAGGGTATCCTGCTACCTCACGGGCATTGATATATCCAGTGCTGGGGATTTGCTCATTGGGGATACCCATGGATATCGCTTCCATGTGACCTGCTACGTTTCCTGAATGTTTCACGTTGCTGCGGCTTGAAGATCACATCCGAAGGTCATGTGGTCACTCTGGCCAAGAACAACCATCAAGTTCTTGTGATGGATCTGCTGTATGTCTAGTGATTATAAGATAACACCCTGTTGTGTCCGGGATCGTGAGAATTGCGGATAAACACACAATCGCTTATCTTCATCGGTACTTAGGCGTTGGTTGCGTTTTATTTCCTATTTGCAAAAGGAGTTTAATACATTTTATTCTTATATGTATCTACGCACGCTTCGTCTTTTCTCCCCGATCTTTTATCGACTGCTCAAACTAATGTTACCTTATTTTGTATTTTCATATTGTGACCATTTTTCTTCTTGTCTTTTCATAGTGTGATAATTATACCCGATACTCAAAATGAGTATTGGGGTATATTAGATTTGTGGTAAAAGTGGATGTGTGTAACGTCCAGAAGGAATCGTTTCCGACCCTATAAAGTATATATATTCTTGATCAGCATCAATAGCCGAGTCGATTGAGCCCTGTCTGTCTGTCCGTCCGTCCGTCTGTACGTCTGTCCGTCCCCTTCAGCGCCTAGTGCTCAAAGACTATAAGAGCTAGAGCAACGATGTTTTGGATCCAGACTTCTGTGATATGTCACTGCTACAAAAATATTTCAAAACTTTGCGCCGCCCACTTCCGCCCCCACAAAGGGCGAAAATCTGTGGCATCCACAATTTCGACGATACGAGAAAACCAGCTTCTTTAATTTCAGCTACATCAAGGTAGACTTTTCGTTTGGTCTTACGATCACACATCCTGTAGACCCAAGCGACAGCACGCATCAGCCTTGTAAATGAAGATAACCTTTCCAGCAACTCCCTGAATATGATATTGACAGATCCATCTGAAGACATCTCATTTATTGATAACGTAAACTTGCATCTTACTTCCAGTTCCGTGTCACCAACGTCTGAAGTTCCTAGATTCCATAGACTTGCGTCTATGTTTCTCGAGTTCCAGATCTGAGTTTGGTGCCAAAGTCTGCCGGGTTATCCTTAGTAGGCACCCAATGCCAATCTTCCAACCTTGTTGCCTCGAAGTATCTCGTCAATTATGTGTCCTACATATGGCTTATATTTTTTGTGATCTGATTTAATCCATGCTAAGACAGTCTTGGAGTCGGACCACATGTGGTCACATTTGGGTTTGACGTCGTGACCCTCAAGACCTCATATCTTTTAGACTGCAGAATCTGAATCGGATCGTATCATTATTATACCCAGCATCAAGAAAACGCCACACCCCCTTCCATCCCCGCAAAGGACGTAAATCTGGGGCATCCACAAATCTCAGAGACTATTAAGGCTAGAGTATTCAAATTAGGTATCCACACTTCTTTTAGATCTCACTATAAAACGTATATCTCAAAATTTCGCCCCACCCATTTCGCATCCACAATATTGCAGATTCGAGAAAACTAAAAACGCACAATCATAGAGAACTGATTTAGTTCGGATCATTTTTGTAGCGTAAATCAACAAATCAATTTGCAGTGGCTACGCAGCGCCCGACGTCACGTTCAGTCCAGTCACAACATGCCCACTCGTTTTTATACCCGATACTCAAAATGAGTATTGGGGTATATTAGATTTGTGGTAAAAGTGGATGTGTGTAACGTCCAGAAGGAATCGTTTCCGACCCTATAAAGTATATATATTCTTGATCAGCATCAATAGCCGAGTCGATTGAGCCCTGTCTGTCTGTCCGTCCGTCCGTCTGTACGTCTGTCCGTCCCCTTCAGCGCCTAGTGCTCAAAGACTATAAGAGCTAGAGCAACGATGTTTTGGATCCAGACTTCTGTGATATGTCACTGCTACAAAAATATTTCAAAACTTTGCGCCGCCCACTTCCGCCCCCACAAAGGGCGAAAATCTGTGGCATCCACAATTTCGACGATACGAGAAAACCAGCTTCTTTAATTTCAGCTACATCAAGGTAGACTTTTCGTTTGGTCTTACGATCACACATCCTGTAGACCCAAGCGACAGCACGCATCAGCCTTGTAAATGAAGATAACCTTTCCAGCAACTCCCTGAATATGATATTGACAGATCCATCTGAAGACATCTCATTTATTGATAACGTAAACTTGCATCTTACTTCCAGTTCCGTGTCACCAACGTCTGAAGTTCCTAGATTCCATAGACTTGCGTCTATGTTTCTCGAGTTCCAGATCTGAGTTTGGTGCCAAAGTCTGCCGGGTTATCCTTAGTAGGCACCCAATGCCAATCTTCCAACCTTGTTGCCTCGAAGTATCTCGTCAATTATGTGTCCTACATATGGCTTATATTTTTTGTGATCTGATTTAATCCATGCTAAGACAGTCTTGGAGTCGGACCACATGTGGTCACATTTGGGTTTGACGTCGTGACCCTCAAGACCTCATATCTTTTAGACTGCAGAATCTGAATCGGATCGTATCATTATTATACCCAGCATCAAGAAAACGCCACACCCCCTTCCATCCCCGCAAAGGACGTAAATCTGGGGCATCCACAAATCTCAGAGACTATTAAGGCTAGAGTATTCAAATTAGGTATCCACACTTCTTTTAGATCTCACTATAAAACGTATATCTCAAAATTTCGCCCCACCCATTTCGCATCCACAATATTGCAGATTCGAGAAAACTAAAAACGCACAATCATAGAGAACTGATTTAGTTCGGATCATTTTTGTAGCGTAAATCAACAAATCAATTTGCAGTGGCTACGCAGCGCCCGACGTCACGTTCAGTCCAGTCACAACATGCCCACTCGTTTTTATACCCGATACTCAAAATGAGTATTGGGGTATATTAGATTTGTGGTAAAAGTGGATGTGTGTAACGTCCAGAAGGAATCGTTTCCGACCCTATAAAGTATATATATTCTTGATCAGCATCAATAGCCGAGTCGATTGAGCCCTGTCTGTCTGTCCGTCCGTCCGTCTGTACGTCTGTCCGTCCCCTTCAGCGCCTAGTGCTCAAAGACTATAAGAGCTAGAGCAACGATGTTTTGGATCCAGACTTCTGTGATATGTCACTGCTACAAAAATATTTCAAAACTTTGCGCCGCCCACTTCCGCCCCCACAAAGGGCGAAAATCTGTGGCATCCACAATTTCGACGATACGAGAAAACCAGCTTCTTTAATTTCAGCTACATCAAGGTAGACTTTTCGTTTGGTCTTACGATCACACATCCTGTAGACCCAAGCGACAGCACGCATCAGCCTTGTAAATGAAGATAACCTTTCCAGCAACTCCCTGAATATGATATTGACAGATCCATCTGAAGACATCTCATTTATTGATAACGTAAACTTGCATCTTACTTCCAGTTCCGTGTCACCAACGTCTGAAGTTCCTAGATTCCATAGACTTGCGTCTATGTTTCTCGAGTTCCAGATCTGAGTTTGGTGCCAAAGTCTGCCGGGTTATCCTTAGTAGGCACCCAATGCCAATCTTCCAACCTTGTTGCCTCGAAGTATCTCGTCAATTATGTGTCCTACATATGGCTTATATTTTTTGTGATCTGATTTAATCCATGCTAAGACAGTCTTGGAGTCGGACCACATGTGGTCACATTTGGGTTTGACGTCGTGACCCTCAAGACCTCATATCTTTTAGACTGCAGAATCTGAATCGGATCGTATCATTATTATACCCAGCATCAAGAAAACGCCACACCCCCTTCCATCCCCGCAAAGGACGTAAATCTGGGGCATCCACAAATCTCAGAGACTATTAAGGCTAGAGTATTCAAATTAGGTATCCACACTTCTTTTAGATCTCACTATAAAACGTATATCTCAAAATTTCGCCCCACCCATTTCGCATCCACAATATTGCAGATTCGAGAAAACTAAAAACGCACAATCATAGAGAACTGATTTAGTTCGGATCATTTTTGTAGCGTAAATCAACAAATCAATTTGCAGTGGCTACGCAGCGCCCGACGTCACGTTCAGTCCAGTCACAACATGCCCACTCGTTTTTATACCCGATACTCAAAATGAGTATTGGGGTATATTAGATTTGTGGTAAAAGTGGATGTGTGTAACGTCCAGAAGGAATCGTTTCCGACCCTATAAAGTATATATATTCTTGATCAGCATCAATAGCCGAGTCGATTGAGCCCTGTCTGTCTGTCCGTCCGTCCGTCTGTCCGTCTGTCCGTCCCCTTCAGCGCCTAATGCTCAAAGACTATAAGAGCTAGAGCAACGATGTTTTGGATCCAGACTTCTGTGATATGTCACTGCTCCAAAAATATTTCAAAACTTTGCCCCGCCCACTTCCGCCCCCACAAAGGGCGAAAATCTGTGGCATCCACAATTTCGACGATACGAGAAAACTAAAAACGCAGAATCGTAGAAGATGACTATATCTTCTAGAGTGCCAAATCTGAACCAGATCGTATAATTATTACAGCCAGAATCACGAAAACAATTTCACTCTTTCTCGCTCTGTCTCACTCTAACACACAGGTTTCATGGTCGGTTTTGCCAATTGCAAAATATGAGTTCAAGGATCTCAGAACCTATAAAAGCCAGAGCAACCAAATTTGGTATCCACACTCCTGTGATATCGGAGCTTGACCGTTTCCTGTCCAAATTTCGCCACACCCCCTTCCGCCCCCGCAAAGGACGAAAATCTGAGGCAACCACAAATCTCAGAGACTATTAAGGCTAGAGTAACCAAATTTGGTGCACACACTCCTTTAAGATGTCACTATAAAACGTATATCTCAGAATTTCGCCCCACCCCCATCCGCCCACACAAAGGACGAAAATCTGTTGCATCCACAATATTGCAGATTTGAGAAAACTAAAAACGCAGAATCATAGATAATGACCATATCTATTAGATTGCTGAATCTGGATCAGATCAGACCATTTTTTTAGCCAAAAGGAACAAATCAATTTGCATTGGCTACGCAGCGCCCGACGTCACGCTCAGACTGATTTTCTGTCTCTCTCGCACGCACTCTTTGTCGTGTCGTTAAATATTAGCGGCGTCTGCCGGAGGAGAGCCATACTGACTTAGTATCGGGTATAACCTTAGAGTTGCGGTGTCCGCAGCAACTCACAACGTTCCCCCTCGTTTTTTTTGGTTTCTCGTATCTTTGAAATTGTGGATGCCACAGATTGTCGTTCTTTGTGTGGGCGGAAGGGGGCGGGGCGAAGTTTTGAAATATACTTGTACCAGTGACATATTATAGAAGTCTGAATACAAAATGTCGTTGCTCTGGCTCTTATAGTCTCTGAGCACTACGCGCTCAGAGGGATGAACTGACGGACAGACGAACAGAGTATCGGGTATAAAAATCCAGAATTCTCCCTTTCCACAATTCACAAATTTTTCCTGCATTTGGTCTTAAAAAAAGGCAAAAAATGCGCAATCGGCAGCACTGGATGGAAGAGAGCAATACTGACTATGTTTCGGGGATAAATATAGATTTTCGGTCGCAGCAGCAACTCAGAACGTTCCCCCTAGTTTTTTTCTTGATCTAGAGTGCCTGGGGATTAAATGTCAAAGTTAACAATCTTTTGTGATCGGACTTTCGTCATTATTATCGTCAGACTTTTGTGTAAATGAGCATACAGTACGGGTCTAAGAAAAAAAAGTATTCGTCCAATATTTTACTCAAATCTTCGTAAGTGAGCGAAGCGAGTTAGCCGGCAATTGAAGCACGAGAAAAGTGGTTGTGCAAGGGTTAGTGCAAAAAAAATAAGTAGATTTAGATTAAAAAGAAGAAAAGCTTGATGGCTACATTAACAGTGAACACGATTGGACCTAAGGATCGATCATGTAGATCAATTAATCAAGAATCTACATGCAAACAAAATTTCGCGGTTGTACATGAGGTATAAGAAAATTCATTTTCAATAAGGTTTGACTTTTGATTCAGGGAATTTAAAACTTTCTGAAATTCAATGAAAAAAAAAACCATATCCGACCGCCATATAATTTCTGCATATAAATTCTTGTTAAGTAAATAAAAAAAAAATACCAAGCATTCAACATTTTTTTGCATGCTCAAGAATGGCCAATTTTCATGTACTGATGTCCAACTCCTTGACTGAGGATAGGGCCGGACCAAGTTTTGCTAAACAACAACAGCAGCAGCAAGAGGTCGAACAGGCGCTCCAGGCACCAGCCCAAGTGGGACTCAACAACAATAATGGTTACTGCCTGCCAGATGCCAATTCTTCTGTCAACAGTTTAAGCGCCGTTCACAGTAAGGCCACTCCCATGAAGATCGGGTGGAAATTTGGCTGCCTGGGTGCGGGCAATGGACAATTAAATGCACCGAATGGCTTTTGCTTGGGCATCGACGAGGACATCATTGTTGCCGATTCGAAAAATCACCGAATCGCTGTATACGCCAAAATGGGAGCCCTGAAGTTCCAGTTTGGCGATGCCGGCAAGCGGAACGGCCAGCTTTTTTATCCCCGCAAAGTGGCTGTCTTCCAACACAATGGAAATTTCGTTGTCTGCGATCGCGGCAATGGACGCTCTCGCATGCAGATCTTCTCTAAGTGCGGCACATATATGTTCAAGATTTCCATCAGGTTTATGGATATTGTGACCGGGTTGGCTGTCAGCACCAAGGGTCATATTGTGGCCGTCGATAGTGTCTCGCCGACTGTCTTTGTTATATCCGAGGAGGGTATGCTGTTGCACTGGTTCGACTGCAGTGTCTTTGTGCGTGAACCCTCGGACATAGCCATACGCGACAATGTTTTCTACCTTTGCGATATGAAGGCTCATGGCGTGGCCGTTTTCAAGGACAGTGGCGAATTCCTCTATAGCATTGGCAACGAGAGGGTATCCTGCTACCTCACGGGCATTGATATATCCAGTGCTGGGGATTTGCTCATTGGGGATACCCATGGATATCGCTTCCATGTGACCTGCTACGGGAGCGACGGTGTTTTCAAGTCGGTCTTCGAGTTTCCTCAACTGAATGTTTCACGTTGCTGCGGCTTGAAGATCACATCCGAAGGTCATGTGGTCACTCTGGCCAAGAATAACCATCAAGTTCTTGTGATGGATCTGCTGTATGTCTAGTGATTATAAGATAACACCCTGTTGTGTCCGGGATCGTGAGAATTGCGGATAAACACACAATCGCTTATCTTCATCGGTACTTAGGCGTTGGTTGCGTTTTATTTCCTATTTGCAAAAGGAGTTTAATACATTTTATTCTTATATGTATCTACGCACGCTTCGTCTTTTCTCCCCGATCTTTTATCGACTGCTCAAACTAATGTTACCTTATTGTCTTTTCATATTGTGACCATTTTTCTTCTTGTCTTTTCATAGTGTGATAATTATACCCGATACTCAAAATGAGTATTGGGGTATATTAGATTTGTGGTAAAAGTGGATGTGTGTAACGTCCAGAAGGAATCGTTTCCGACCCTATAAAGTATATATATTCTCGATCAGCATCAATAGCCGAGTCGATTGAGCCCTGTCTGTCTGTCCGTCCGTCCGTCTGTACGTCTGTCCGTCCCCTTCAGCGCCTAGTGCTCAAAGACTATAAGAGCTAGAGCAACGATGTTTTGGATCCAGACTTCTGTGATATGTCACTGCTACAAAAATATTTCAAAACTTTGCGCCGCCCACTTCCGCCCCCACAAAGGGCGAAAATCTGTGGCATCCACAATTTCGACGATACGAGAAAACCAGCTTCTTTAATTTCAGCTACATCAAGGTAGACTTTTCGTTTGGTCTTACGATCACACATCCTGTAGACCCAAGCGACAGCACGCATCAGCCTTGTAAATGAAGATAACCTTTCCAGCAACTCCCTGAATATGATATTGACAGATCCATCTGAAGACATCTCATTTATTGATAACGTAAACTTGCATCTTACTTCCAGTTCCGTGTCACCAACGTCTGAAGTTCCTAGATTCCATAGACTTGCGTCTATGTTTCTCGAGTTCCAGATCTGAGTTTGGTGCCAAAGTCTGCCGGGTTATCCTTAGTAGGCACCCAATGCCAATCTTCCAACCTTGTTGCCTCGAAGTATCTCGTCAATTATGTGTCCTACATATGGCTTATATTTTTTGTTATCTGATTTAATCCATGCTAAGACAGTCTTGGAGTCGGACCACATGTGGTCACATTTGGGTTTGACGTCGTGACCCTCAAGACCCCATATCTTTTAGACTGCAGAATCTGAATCGGATCGTATCATTATTATAGCCAGCATCAAGAAAACGCCACACCCCCTTCCACCCCCGCAAAGGACGTAAATCTGGGCATCCACAAATCTCAGAGACTATTAAGGCTAGAGTATTCAAATTAGGTATCCACACTTCTTTTAGATCTCACTATAAAACGTATATCTCAAAATTTCGCCCCACCCATTTCGCATCCACAATATTGCAGATTCGAGAAAACTAAAAACGCACAATCATAGAGAACTGATTTAGTTCGGATCATTTTTGTAGCGTAAATCAACAAATCAATTTGCAGTGGCTACGCAGCGCCCGACGTCACGTTCAGTCCAGTCACAACATGCCCACTCGTTTTTTTTGGTTTCTCGTATCTTTGAAATTGTGGATGCCACAGATTGTCGTTCTTTGTGTGGGCGGAAGGGGGCGGGGCGAAGTTTTGAAATATACTTGTACCAGTGCCATATTATAGAAGTCTGAATACAAAATGTCGTTGCTCTGGCTCTTATAGTCTCTGAGCACTACGCGCTCAGAGGGATGAACTGACGGACAGACGAACAGAGTATCGGGTATAAAAATCCAGAATTCTCCCTTTCCACAATTCACAAATTTTTCCTGCATTTGGTCTTAAAAAAAGGCAAAAAATGCGCAATCGGCAGCACTGGATGGAAGAGAGCAATACTGACTATGTTTCGGGGATAAATATAGATTTTCGGTCGCAGCAGCAACTCAGAACGTTCCCCCTAGTTTTTTTCTTGATCTAGAGTGCCTGGGGATTAAATGTCAAAGTTAACAATCTTTTGTGATCGGACTTTCGTCATTATTATCGTCAGACTTTTGTGTAAATGAGCATACAGTACGGGTCTAAGAAAAAAAAGTATTCGTCCAATATTTTAATCAAATCTGCGTAAGTGAGCGAAGCGAGTTAGCCGGCAATTGAAGTACGAGAAAAGTGGTTGTGCAAGGGTTAGTGCAAAAAAAATAAGTAGATTTAGATTAAAAAGAAGAAAAGCTTGATGGCTACATTAACAGTGAACACGATTGGACCTAAGGATCGATCATGTAGATCAATTAATCAAGAATCTACATGCAAACAAAATTTCGCGGGTGTACATGAGGTATAAGAAAATTCATATTCAGATGGAAAAATGAAATATTTTCAATAAGGTTTGACTTTTGATTCAGGGAATTTAAAACTTTCTGAAATTCAATGAAAAAAAAACCATATCCGACCGCCATATAATTTCTGCATATAAATTCTTGTTAAGTAAATAAAAAAAAAATACCAAGCATTCAACTTTTTTAGCATGCTCAAGAATTAATTAATCAAGAATCTACATGCAAACAAAATTTCGCGGTTGTACATGAGGTATAAGAAAATTCATACTCAGATGGAAAAATGAAATATTTTCAATAAGGTTTGACTTTTGATTCAGGGAATTTAAAACTTTCTGAAATTCAATGAAAAAAAAACCATATCCGACCGCCATATAATTTCTGCATATAAATTCTTGTTAAGTAAATAAAAAAAAAATACCAAGCATTCAACTTTTTTAGCATGCTCAAGAATGGCCAATTTTCATGTACTGATGTCCAACTCCTTGACTGAGGATAGGGCCGGACCAAGTTTTGCTAAACAACAACAGCAGCAGCAAGAGGTCGAACAGGCGCTCCAGGCACCAGCCCAAGTGGGACTCAACAACAATAATGGTTACTGCCTGCCAGATGCCAATTCTTCTGTCAACAGTTTAAGCGCCGTTCACAGTAAGGCCACTCCCATGAAGATCGGGTGGAAATTTGGCTGCCTGGGTGCGGGCAATGGACAATTAAATGCACCGAATGGCTTTTGCTTGGGCATCGGCGAGGACATCATTGTTGCCGATTCGAAAAATCACCGAATCGCTGTATACGCCAAAATGGGAGCCCTGAAGTTCCAGTTTGGCGATGCCGGCAACGGAACGGCCAGCTTTTTTATCCCCGCAAAGTGGCTGTCTTCCAACTCAATGGAAATTTCGTTGTCTGCGATCGCGGCAATGGACGCTCTCGCATGCAGATCTTCTCTAAGTGCGGCACATATATGTTCAAGATTTCCATCAGGTTTATGGATATTGTGACCGGGTTGGCTGTCAGCACCAAGGGTCATATTGTGGCCGTCGATAGTGTCTCGCCGACTGTCTTTGTTATATCCGAGGAGGGTATGCTGTTGCACTGGTTCGACTGCAGTGTCTTTGTGCGTGAACCCTCAGACATAGCCATACGCGACAATGTTTTCTACCTTTGCGATATGAAGGCTCATGGCGTGGCCGTTTTCAAGGACAGTGGCGAATTCCTCTATCGCATTGGCAACGAGAGGGTATCCTGCTACCCCACGGGCATTGATATATCCAGTGCTGGGGATTTGCTCATTGGGGATACCCATGGATATCGCTTCCATGTGACCTGCTACGGGAGCGACGGTGTTTTCAAGTCGGTCTTCGAGTTTCCTCAACTGAATGTTTCACGTTGCTGCGGCTTGAAGATCACA
The DNA here is from genome assembly GCF_003286085.1 of Drosophila persimilis. Taxonomy (NCBI): domain Eukaryota; kingdom Metazoa; phylum Arthropoda; class Insecta; order Diptera; family Drosophilidae; genus Drosophila; species Drosophila persimilis. The sequence continues at coordinate 117,478 of NW_020825530.1, forward strand.
TCCGAAGGTCATGTGGTCACTCTGGCCAAGAATAACCATCAAGTTCTTGTGATGGATCTGCTGTATGTCTAGTGATTATAAGATAACACCCTGTTGTGTCCGGGATCGTGAGAATTGCGGATAAACACACAATCGCTTATCTTCATCGGTACTTAGGCGTTGGTTGCGTTTTATTTCCTATTTGCAAAAGGAGTTTAATACATTTTATTCTTATATGTATCTACGCACGCTTCGTCTTTTCTCCCCGATCTTTTATCGACTGCTCAAACTAATGTTACCTTATTGTCTTTTCATATTGTGACCATTTTTCTTCTTGTCTTTTCATAGTGTGATAATTATACCCGATACTCAAAATGAGTATTGGGGTATATTAGATTTGTGGTAAAAGTGGATATGTGTAACGTCCAGAAGGAATCGTTTCCGACCCTATAAAGTATATATATTCTCGATCAGCATCAATAGCCGAGTCGATTGAGCCCTGTCTGTCTGTCCGTCCGTCCGTCTGTACGTCTCTCCGTCCCCTTCAGCGCCTAGTGCTCAAAGACTATAAGAGCTAGAGCAACGATGTTTTGGATCCAGACTTCTGTGATATGTCACTGCTACAAAAATATTTCAAAACTTTGCGCCGCCCACTTCCGCCCCCACAAAGGGCGAAAATCTGTGGCATCCACAATTTCGACGATACGAGAAAACCAGCTTCTTTAATTTCAGCTACATCAAGGTAGACTTTTCGTTTGGTCTTACGATCACACATCCTGTAGACCCAAGCGACAGCACGCATCAGCCTTGTAAATGAAGATAACCTTTCCAGCAACTCCCTGAATATGATATTGACAGATCCATCTGAAGACATCTCATTTATTGATAACGTAAACTTGCATCTTACTTCCAGTTCCGTGTCACCAACGTCTGAAGTTCCTAGATTCCATAGACTTGCGTCTATGTTTCTCGAGTTCCAGATCTGAGTTTGGTGCCAAAGTCTGCCGGGTTATCCTTAGTAGGCACCCAATGCCAATCTTCCAACCTTGTTGCCTCGAAGTATCTCGTCAATTATGTGTCCTACATATGGCTTATATTTTTTGTGATCTGATTTAATCCATGCTAAGACAGTCTTGGAGTCGGACCACATGTGGTCACATTTGGGTTTGACGTCGTGACCCTCAAGACCTCATATCTTTTAGACTGCAGAATCTGAATCGGATCGTATCATTATTATAGCCAGCATCAAGAAAACGCCACACCCCCTTCCACCCCCGCAAAGGACGTAAATCTGGGGCATCCACAAATCTCAGAGACTATTAAGGCTAGAGTATTCAAATTAGGTATCCACACTTCTTTTAGATCTCACTATAAAACGTATATCTCAAAATTTCGCCCCACCCATTTCGCATCCACAATATTGCAGATTCGAGAAAACTAAAAACGCACAATCATAGAGAACTGATTTAGTTCGGATCATTTTTGTAGCGTAAATCAACAAATCAATTTGCAGTGGCTACGCAGCGCTCGACGTCACGTTCAGTCCAGTCACAACATGCCCACTCGTTTTTTTTGGTTTCTCGTATCTTTGAAATTGTGGATGCCACAGATTGTCGTTCTTTGTGTGGGCGGAAGGGGGCGGGGCGAAGTTTTGAAATATACTTGACCAGTGACATATTATAGAAGTCTGAATACAAAATGTCGTTGCTCTGGCTCTTATAGTCTCTGAGCACTACGCGCTCAGAGGGATGAACTGACGGACAGACGAACAGAGTATCGGGTATAAAAATCCAGAATTCTCCCTTTCCACAATTCACAAATTTTTCCTGCATTTGGTCTTAAAAAAAGGCAAAAAATGCGCAATCGGCAGCACTGGATGGAAGAGAGCAATACTGACTATGTTTCGGGGATAAATATAGATTTTCGGTCGCAGCAGCAACTCAGAACGTTCCCCCTAGTTTTTTTCTTGATCTAGAATGCCTGGGGATTAAATGTCAAAGTTAACAATCTTTTGTGATCGGACTTTCGTCATTATTATCGTCAGACTTTTGTGTAAATGAGCATACAGTACGGGTCTAAGAAAAACGAGGGAGAACGTTGTGAGTTGCTGCGGACACCGCAACTCTACAGTTATACCCGATACTAAGTCAGTATGGCTCTCCTCCGGCAGACGCCGCTAATATTAAACGACACGACAAAGAATGCGTGCGAGAGAGACAGAAAATCAGTCTGAGCGTGACGTCGGGCGCTGCGTAGCCAATGCAAATTGATTTGTTCCTTTTGGCTACAAAAATTATCTGATCTGATCCAAATTCAGCAACTGGATAGATATAGTCATTCTCTATGATTCTGCGTTTTTAGTTTTCTCGAATCTGCAAAATTTTGGATGCAACAGATTTTCGTTCTTTGTGGGGGCGGATGGGGATGGGGCGAAATTCTGAGATATACGTTTTATAGTGACATTTTAAAGGAGTGTGTGTACCAAATTTGGTTACTCTAGCCTTAATAGTCTCTGAGATTTGTGGTTGCCTCAGATTTTCGTCCTTTGCGGGGGCGGAAGGGGGTGTGGCGAAATTTGGACACGAAACGGTCAAGGTCCGATATCACAGGAGTGTGGATACCAAATTTGGTTGCTCTGGCTCTTATAGGTTCTGAGATCCTTGAACTCATATTTGGCAATTGGCAAAACCGACTATGAAACCTGTGTGTTAGAGTGAGACAGAGCGAGAAAGAGTGAAATTGTTTTCGTGATTCTGGCTGTAATAATTGTACGATCTGGTTCAGATTTTGCACTTTAGAAGATTTAGTCATCTTCTACGATTCTGCGTTTTTAGTTTTCTCGTATCTTTAAAATTGTGGATGCAACAGATTTTCGTCATTTAAGGGGGCGGAACGGGGTGGGGCGAATTTTTGAGATATACGTTTTATAGTGAGATCCTTAATAAGCCTTAATAGTCTCTGAGATTTGTGGATACCCCCAGATTCTGTGTTGTTGAGTTCTCAGTTGGCGCTTGGGTCTACAGGATGTGTGATCGTAAGACCAAACGAAAAGTCTACCTTAATGTAGCTTCCGATAGCTTCAATCTTCCGACTATCTTTCGTAGTGATCAGACGTGTTTTTGTTTTGCGCTCCGCATTTTTTCCTTTTGTTTTGAATAAACAGCCGGTGTTTTCCTAACTAAATTCTAAATATACTTTCTAACCAGAAAACAATCTGGAAACCTATTCATTTACGCGAGTGCATGCCTTTTGATTTGTGTTAAAACATTGTTTAACTTTTTATTTTTCGGCGTCGGCTTGTGCTTGTGCTTGTGTTTGTGTTGTTGCAGTGAGTGAGTACGCATTACATTGCATTGCAGTCCGCTCTCGTCTGGTAGCTTTTGTTGTTTTATCACTCTCTCGCTATCACCTCAACTTCAATAACTGTTCTTTCTCTCTCGCTCTTTAAACTTTCTGAGCAATAGCGCTCTCTGCTTAGTAGCTCTCGCTATAACCGCTCTCCACTCTGTTCTTTTTTTTTACCAATTCCGCTTTGAGCGTTGTCTGGCACATTGGTCTGATAGCAATTTGTTTTGCAAATAATAGTAAACGATGGGGAACGTTGTGAGTTGCTGCGGACACCGCAACTCTACAGTTATACCCAATACTAAGTCAGTATGGCTCTCCTCCGGCAGACGCCGCTAATATTAAACGACACGACAAAGAGTGCGTGCGAGAGAGACAGAAAATCAGTCTGAGCGTGACGTCGGGCGCTGCGTAGCCAATGCAAATTGATTTGTTCCTTTTGGCTACAAAAATTATCTGATCTGATCCAAATTCAGCAACTGGATAGATATAGTCATTCTCTATGATTCTGCGTTTTTAGTTTTCTCGAATCTGCAATATTTTGGATGCCACAGATTTTCGCCCTTTGTGGGGGCGGAAGTGGGTGGGGCAAAGTTTTGAAATATTTTTGGAGCAGTGACATATCACAGAAGTCTGGATCCAAAACATCGTTGCTCTAGCTCTTATAGTCTTTGAGCATTAGGCGCTGAAGGGGACGGACAGACGGACGGACGGACAGACGGACAGACGGGCGGACGGACAGACAGACATGGCTCAATCGACTCGGCTATTGATGCTGATCAAGAATATATATACTTTATGGGGTCGGAAACGATTCCTTCTGGACGTTACACACATCCACTTTTACCACAAATCTAATATACCCCAATACTCATTTTGAGTATCGGGTATAAAAAGTATTCGTCCAATATTTTAATCAAATCTGCGTAAGTGAGCGAAGCGAGTTAGCCGGCAACTGAAGTACGAGAAAAGTGGTTGTGCAAGGGTTAGTGCAAAAAAAAATAAGTAGATTTAGATTAAAAAGAAGAAAAGCTTGATGGCTACATTAACAGTGAACACGATTGGACCTAAGGATCGATCATGTAGATCAATTAATCAAGAATCTACATGCAAACAAAATTTCGCGGTTGTACATGAGGTATAAGAAAATTCATACTCAGATGGAAAAATGAAATATTTTCAATAAGGTTTGACCTTTGATTCAGGGAATTTAAAACTTTCTGAAATTCAATGAAAAAAAAAACCATATCCGACCGCCATATAATTTCTGCATATAAATTCTTGTTAAGTAAATAAAAAAAAAATACCAAGCATTCAACTTTTTTAGCATGCTCAAGAATGGCCAATTTTCATGTACTGATGTCCAACTCCTTGACTGAGGATAGGGCCGGACCAAGTTTTGCTAAACAACAACAGCAGCAGCAAGAGGTCGAACAGGCGCTCCAGGCACCAGCCCAAGTGGGACTCAACAACAATAATGGTTACTGCCTGCCAGATGCCAATTCTTCTGTCAACAGTTTAAGCGCCGTTCACAGTAAGGCCACTCCCATGAAGATCGGGTGGAAATTTGGCTGCCTGGGTGCGGGCAATGGACAATTAAATGCACCGAATGGCTTTTGCTTGGGCATCGACGAGGACATCATTGTTGCCGATTCGAAAAATCACCGAATCGCTGTATACGCCAAAATGGGAGCCCTGAAGTTCCAGTTTGGCGATGCCGGCAAGCGGAACGGCCAGCTTTTTTATCCCCGCAAAGTGGCTGTCTTCCAACACAATGGAAATTTCGTTGTCTGCGATCGCGGCAATGGACGCTCTCGCATGCAGATCTTCTCTAAGTGCGGCACATATATGTTCAAGATTTCCATTAGGTTTATGGATATTGTGACCGGGTTGGATGTCAGCACCAAGGGTCATATTGTGGCCGTCGATAGTGTCTCGCCGACTGTCTTTGTTATATCCGAGGAGGGTATGCTGTTGCACTGGTTCGACTGCAGTGTCTTTGTGCGTGAACCCTCGGACATAGCCATACGCGACAATGTTTTCTACCTTTCCGATATGAAGGCTCATGGCGTGGCCGTTTTCAAGGACAGTGGCGAATTCCTCTATCGCATTGGCAACGAGATGGTATCCTGCTACCCCACGGGCATTGATATATCCAGTGCTGGGGATTTGCTCATTGGGGATACCCATGGATATCGCTTCCATGTGACCTGCTACGGGAGCGACGGTGATTTCAAGTCGGTCTTCGAGTTTCCTCAACTGAATGTTTCACGTTGCTGCGGCTTGAAGATCACATCCGAAGGTCATGTGGTCACTCTGGCCAAGAATAACCATCAAGTTCTTGTGATGGATCTGCTGTATGTCTAGTGATTATAAGATAACACCCTGTTGTGTCCGGGATCGTGAGAATTGCGGATAAACACACAATCGCTTATCTTCATCGGTACTTAGGCGTTGGTTGCGTTTTATTTCCTATTTGCAAAAGGAGTTTAATACATTTTATTCTTATATGTATCTACGCACGCTTCGTCTTTTCTCCCCGATCTTTTATCGACTGCTCAAACTAATGTTACCTTATTGTCTTTTCATATTGTGACCATTTTTCTTCTTGTCTTTTCATAGTGTGATAATTATACCCGATACTCAAAATGAGTATTGGGGTATATTAGATTTGTGGTAAAAGTGAATGTGTGTAACGTCCAGAAGGAATCGTTTCCGACCCTATAAAGTATATATATTCTTGATCAGCATCAATAGCCGAGTCGATTGAGCCCTGTCTGTCTGTCCGTCCGTCCGTCTGTCCGTCTGTCCGTCTGTCCGTCCCCTTCAGCGCCTAGTGCTCAAAGACTATAAGAGCTAGAGCAACGATGTTTTGGATCCAGACTTCTGTGATATGTCACTGCTACAAAAATATTTCAAAACTTTGCCCCGCCCACTTCCGCCCCCACAAAGGGCGAAAATCTGTGGCATCCACAATTTTAAAGATACGAGAAAACAAAAAACGCAGAATCGTAGAGAATGACCATATCTTTTAGACTGCAGAATCTGAACTGGATCGTATTACTATTATAGCCAGCATCAAGAAAACAATTTCATTTTTTCTCGCCCTGTCTCTCTCTAACACACAGGTAGCATGGGCGGCTTTGCTTGGAGTAAAACATTAGCGCTTAGATCTCAGAGACTATAAAAGCTAGAGCAACCAAATTTGGTATCCACACTCCTAATATATCGTGTAAGGAAGCGATCCTGGGCTGGGGTACATATCTCAGTCTACTCCAGGGTCGAAATTACAGCAATATTTATAATTTGCCGGGACTCCGAGTTCGGGGCCGTCGACGGGACAGGGAGGCAATCCCCAGACAGGAGCGACCGAGAGGAAAGGGAACAGTACGGGGCGTGGCAGTGGCAACCGCCGGACAGCGCTTACGTGGCCCTGTCGGACTAAGAATTACTACGAGGGTCGGAGATATCGACAGGCATCGCCGAGAGGGCTTAGGCGATCGCCGGACAGCGCTCTCGGGATCCCGTCGAACTAAGAACTACTACGAAGGTCGGTGCTATGCGGGGAAACCAACATGTATCACCGAGAGTGTCTAGGCCATCGCCGGATAACACTCACGGGACCTTGTCGGACTAAAAATTGCTACGAAGGTCTTTGCTATGCGGGGATACCGACAAATACCACCGCGAGTACCTAGGCTATCGCCGGACAGCACTCACGGGGGCCCCGTCGGACTAAGAATTACTACGAGGGTCGGAGATATCGGCAAGCATCGCCGGGAGGGCTTAGGCAATCGCCGGATAGCGCCCCCGGGATCCTGTCGAACTAAGAACTACTACGAAGGTCTTTGCTATGCGGGGATACCGACAAATACCACCGCGAGTACCTAGGCTATCGCCGGACAGCACTCACGGGGGCCCCGTCGGACTAAGAATTACTACGAGGGTCGGAGATATCGGCAAGCATCGCCGGGAGGACTTAGGCAATCGCCGGATAGCGCTCCCGGGATCCTGTCGAACTAAGAACTACTGCGAAGGTCTTTGCTATGCGGGGATACCGACAAATACCACCGCGAGTACCTAGGCTATCGCCGGACAGCACTCGCGGGGGTTCCGTCGGACTAAGAATTACTACGAGGGTCGGAGATATCGGCAAGCATCGCCGGGAGGGCTTAGGCAATCGCCGGATAGCGCTCCCGGGATCCTGTCGAACTAAGGACTACTACGGGGCCGGAGGTATCGACAAGCGTCGCCGAGGGCACCTAGGCAATCGCCGGATGGTACTCACGGGACACTGTCGAACTAAGAATTGCTACGGGGTCGGAGACATCGACGAGCATCGCCGAGGGTGCCTAGGCAATCGCCGGATAGCACTTACGGGACGCTGTCGAACTAAGAATTACTACGGGGGGTCGGGGATATCGCCAAGCGTCGCCGAGAGTGCCTAGGCAGTCGCCGGATAGCACTTACGGGACACTATCAGACTAAACGTTACTGCGAAAGTCTTTATCATACAGGGCAGGCATCGCCGAGAGGGCTTAGGCAATCGCCGGAGAGCGCCTTCGGGACCCTGGGAACTACTGGGGTACTGCGGGGTCACAAACTACTGGAGGGAATCATGCGGGGGGAACGCCAACAGTTGTCACCGAGAACGCCTAGGCAATCGCCGGACAGCGGTCTCAGGATCCTGTTGGGCTACGAACTACTGGGGGAATCACGCGGGGGCCCCGACGGGCATCCGGAGCGAATACGGATCACCACGTGGGTGTAGCCAAAGAGGGAGACTCGGGCAAGAGGCGTGGGGAAGGGCGGAGAAGATGAAGCCCCTGGCATTCGGGTTCCCTAGCATATAGATTGTTGGTGACCAGGCTATGTTTTCGTTATATTCGTTACATTTCACTTTATTCTTCTTTGGTTCCCTACCTATCGCACCGCTCAGCAGCCCGCATGCACGTCTTGAGACTCGCTTACCCCTCTACTCCCACGCTTGTGCTTGTCGAAAGCCTCCTCTTTTCCCCGGGATTGCAGCGCCGGTGCAGGATCCCGCCTCCGTAAACGTAGTGTCGATGCCGGATCCTTCGCGCACTGCTGATCGCGTTAATTTCGAAGTAGTCCGCCACGTGTGTTCCTTTTCTTCTCGCGCGCCACTCAGATTTTTTCTTCCGTCAACGCGTCCGATTCCTACGACTGCCTCTCCTCTAACTGACTTCCTTTTCACGTTTTCCCAGCTTCAGAGCCGGCGTTCTGCTGGCTCTGCCGATCCAGCGTCGGCGTGGGCGGCTAGCGTCGTTATTTCCCCTCTCTTTTCCACTGCTGGGGCGTCGTTGCTGGATTTGATTGCTGCTCTCAGCGGCCCTCTTCTGCCGCTGCTGCGTTGATGCTGTCGGCTTGTCTTGTCAGCGCTTCTCCTCGGCCGCTGCTGCGTCGATGCTGTTGGCTTATCTTGTCAGCGCCTTCCTCTCTGCCGTGGCTGCGTCGATGCCGGCGGCTCGCTGGATCCCGTTGTTTTTCCTCGTCTCTCTTTGGCCGCTGCAGCGTCGTTGTTGTTGGGTTATCTTGTCGATGCTTCCCTCTCTGCCTGTTGCTGCGTCGATGCCGGCGGCTCGCTGGATCCCGTTGTTTTCCTCGTCTCTCTTTGGCCGCTGCTGCGTCGTTGTTGTTGTGTTATCTTGTCGATGCTTCCCTCTCTGCCTGTTGCTGCGTCGATGCCGGCGGCTCGCTGGATCCCGTTGTTTTCCTCGTCTCCCTTTGGCCGCTGTGATGACGTCGAAGTGGTAACCCTCCAGGTAGCATCGTAATTTCCTGATGGCCCAGACGATGGCTAAGCATTCCTTTTCCGTGGCCGAGTAGTTTTCTTCTGCTTTCAAGAGCCTTCGGCTAGCGTAGGCTATGACCCTCTCCTCTCCGCGGATCTGTTGCGTCAGGACTGCCCCTAGACCGTAGGCGCTTGCGTCAGTTTGTAGAGCGAACCTCTCCGTGAAATCCGGGCAGGCTAAGACGGGTGCTTGGGTTAACTTCTCCTTCAACTCTACTAACCTTCAACTACAACTGCTATTCGTCACTCCAGATCCACCTTTTCTCCTTCTTCAAGAGGCTAGTCATAGGTTGTACAATCGCCGCGAAGTTTGGGACGAACCTCCGGTACCACGATGCCATTCCTAGGCAGCGTCGAAGCTCCTTTATCGAACTTGGTGGGGCCAACTTCCGGACGGCGACGATCTTATCTGGGTCGGTGTGTATACCCCGCTCACTAATGACATGTCCCAGATATGCGATGCTTTTCTGGAAAAAGCTGCATTTCTTTTGGTTTAATCTTAGATTGGCTTCCCGCAGTCTTCGGAAAACCTCTCGCAGATGGTCGACGTGTTCTTCCAGTGCCGCTCCGATGACAATGATATCGTCGAGGTAAGCAAAGGCGTTGGGTTCCATCTGTGGTCCGATGACGCTGTCCAAGGCCCGCTGGAATGTAGCCGATGCTGAGTGTAGTCCGAACGGCATCACCTTCCAATGGAAGAGTCCTCGGCCCGGAACGGTGAAGGCGGTGCATTCTCGGCTCCCCTCGGCCATAGGGATCTGCCAATACCCGTTCTTGAGGTCCAACGTCGAGATGTAACGCGCGTTACGGAGCCTCTCGATGATGTGGTTGCTCCTGGGCAGCGGGTAGGCGTCGGGTATCGATTGCGCGTTGAGCTGTCGGTAGTCTACGCACATCCGCATCTCGCCTGTCTTCTTTCCCACCAGTACGATGGGTGCGCTGTGTGGGCTGGCCATGTCTGATTTGGCTCGCGTCGATCGGGTTGTATTTTTAGCGCCGCCGGGTCCGTCTCGGTCGGGGCTTTGATGCGTTGTCCTGGTATCGTTGCTGGGTCCGGCGTGGTCGAAGCTTAGAAGCGTTGTCCTTGTATTGCGGCTGGGTCTGGCGTGGTCGAGACTTGGAAGCGTTGTCCTGATGTCACTTCGGGTTCTGGCGTGGCCGAGGCTTAGAAGAGTTGTCCTGTTAGGGATACTCTGGGTGGTTTTCGAGGCAGACGGACTGGCCCTGGGTGCGTCCAGCGGTGTCGCAGTCGTCTCCGGCGTGGTTTCGTTACTCCGGGTGTTCTTCGGGGCGGACGGACTGGCCCTGGGTGTGTCCAGCGGTGTCGCAGTCGTCTCTGTCGTAGCTTCGTTGATGATTCTGGCGTGGTCGTATCGAATCGTGGGTTGGGTTCGGGTGGCGTTGCTGGGTCTGGCGGGTTCGAGATTCTGGTGCGTTGTCACTGGTACATTGCTGGGTCTGGCGGGTTCGAGATTCTGGTGCGTTGTCACTGGTACATGGCTGGATCTGGCGTGGTTGGGATTCAGGTGCGTTGTCACTGTTACGTTGCTGGGTCTGGCGTGGTTGGGATTCAGGTGCGTTGTCACTGGTACATTGCTGGGTCTGGCGGGTTCGAGATTCTGGTGCGTTGGTTTCGTCCGGTGGGTCGCTGTTGGATCGGTCGAGGGGGTAGGAGCAGCGGATGCCGTCGCTGGACGTTCGTCACTAAAAGTAACCATGCGGGGCCGAGTCGAGGATGATGTGGGGATCGGGTTGGTTTCCCGGATCGCCCGCTGGGTCAACTGCAAGTACGCTCGGCCGCATTGTATTATGGTCTGGACGCCGCAAAGGAAATCGAGCCCCAGTATGATGTCGTCCACTACCATGGGTAGGACTAATAGAATCACCCGCGTTTCCTGTTGATCCAGACGTACCTTGACCGAAACTGCTTGCGTCACCTCCTTTGCTGTACCGTCTGCCAGGCGGACGGTAGTCCTTATATTCCGTGCGTTCCCTCCGGTACTTACTTCATGAGCGATGCGTTGACTGACGAACGACCGCGTCGCTCCTGTGTCGAGGGTAGCTGTGAGCGGTACTCCTTCGATGGTTACTAACGCGGCGATCCTGCCTCCTTCCAAACTTAAGGGATGAGTTACTCCAGGGGGCCCTGGAGGTATGTCTCCGATCGGTTCCCTTACGAGCGGAGACTCGGTCCGTTTCCCGACTCGGACAGCCTACAGCAGTCGATCGTCCGGATGCCGCGGCGACCACACTCCCAACAGAATAACACTCGCCGATTCCTGCATGAACTGCTGAAATGACCTTCCTCTCCGCAATTCCGACAGGCCCGGCGTGGGTTCACCGGCTGATCTCCATCCTGGGTCACTACGCGGCTTGCCGTCTCGGCGCTCCGGGAGGGCCCGGTGTCGTCCGGAGGAGCCTGCTGCGGGGTGGCTAATCCGGGTCCTTGGTATGATGTCGTTCTGGGTTTCGTATCTGGGCGGTCGTAAGCGTGGCGGGTTTGTTCGCGGTCCCGCGTTGTCTCGTACGCTACTATCAAGTGGGTCAGTTCTCGCAACGTCTCGAACTCATGCCTACGGGTGAACAGTTGGTATTCCGGCCGAAGGTTCTCGTAGATCCTGTCCAGCTCCCTGTCTGGAGTATACTGAGCTCGTTGCATCATGAGTCGGAGGTCGATCAAGTAGTCCTGAAAGGCTTCTCGGGGTCGTTGGTGACGGGAGCGGATCGTATCTTCCAAGCGCTGAAAGTATCGCGGGGGTAGGAAGAACTCCAAGAACTCTTTCCGGAACTCGGTCCATGGCTTGCCTTGCATCTGGAACGTCCTGAACCATCCTTCTGCCTTGCCAGTTAGTAACCCGGAGATGGCTCGCGGCAGTTGTGCTGGACTCCCGCCATGTGAGTCGACCCTTTCCTCCAACCGTTCGATGAAAGCCAGCGCATCCGAGTGTCCGTCGAACTTCAGGCCCCAATTGCGCAGCTTATCGGCGAGGGCGGCGAAGGAGATTTCTTCCCTTCCGGGTCGCGAAGTTCCGGCTTCCTCGGGGAAGCGGTGCTGGTAGTGATTATCACCATGTCGTCGGTCGGTCGTGGCTTCAAGCCGGCTAGAGTCACTGTACCCAGGACCTTGAGCTGCGCGCGGGAACTCGGGAATTACGATGGATAGGGGCTGTTCCGCACAGATCCCTTCCTTCTGTTCACGTTGACTCGGTCCCGGCGACGTGGATGTGTTCCTCGGGTTCCTCGGGCTGGGCGCGCTGTCGAAGACCGTTCCGAGCTCTTTGATCCGCCTTTCGATCGCCGTCGGATGTTCGCCGCGCGAGATGAAGGCCGAGATCCGGCTGCGCAGTTCGTCCACTGTCCCGGTTTCACCGAGGCCGAATTCGACGGCGATGGCCTGCAATTCGTCCTTGCGCCGATACGAAATCCACTGTACCCCCATGTCGAAGCACGGTGGTCGAACTGGCACTTCGAAGTCTTTCGCGTTTCCGACGGTAGTATCACGTATTGACCCTCCGGTAGAATCTTTTTCTTAGGTAACGCGCTGAATACCGGCGTCCTTGGGGTTAGTCACGGAAGCACGGCGTATGCGCGGTTAACACGGTTGTACAGTGGGGCGTCCTTGGAGTCCTTGCTGTTTGGGGTCCTGGTCGATGGTCGTGGTTGTCGTCGGTCTTTATAGTAGCCTGGGGATCGACCCTTGCTAGGCCGGTCGATGGTCCTTGCTATCGTTGTCCTTGGAATTGTCCTGACTGTTGATCCTTGCTGGGCCGGTCAATAGTCCTTGCTATCGTTGTCCTTGGAATTGTCCTTGTCGTCCTGGTCGTGCTGGGTTCGTTGGTTTAAGCGCTGGATCTCGTCTCGTGTTGATGGCTGAACGCTGACCGATCACTTTGAAGGCTGGGCATTGACTCCCTTCGAATGCTTCGAATGCGGGACACTGACTCCTCCTTTCGCTGATACCGGGCGCTGACCGCTTGAACGCTGGATACTGACTGCTCTTCGCTGACACCGGGCACTGACTGCTTGAACGCTGGATACTGACTGCTCTTCGCTGACGCCGGGCACTGACTGCTTGAACGCTGGATACCGACTGCTCTTCGCTGACGCCGGGCACTGACTGCTTGAACGCTGGATACCGACTGTCCTTCGCTGACGCCGGGCGCTGACTGCTTGAACGCTGGATACTGACTGCTCTTCGCTGACGCCGGGCGCTGACTGCTTGAACGCTGGATACTGACTGCTCTTCGCTGACGCCGGGCGCTGACTGCTTGAACGCTGGATCTGGGTCCGACATATACGGGAGGGTTCCGATGCCCGTTCGGCGTCTACAGCTCACGACTCGCTGCTCGCCGCGTGCGTGTCGCTCTCTTTCTTGCGATCTCTGCCCAGCTTCGGCTCGGTTCTCTTTCTCTGCCGTCTCGCCACGGCGTTCTCCTCCTCGTGTGGGCGCGGCGGCCACGCGCTGACGCTATTGCTAGGGAGGTTAGGGAAGCCAGTCTCGGCTGTACGTGAATAATGGGCGACCTCACGTGCGGTTTTCCAGGGATATACAGCTATTCTTGGCCTAATGATTCCGACTGGCCATGCTTGCGCGTGGTACAGTCCCGATTCCTTCTGCTACTCGTTTTCTGATCAACTGTTCTACTTAGCGCCCCAAAACATAACGGAATCCCGGAGTCCCTGCTCGGGCGCCATCTGTAAGGAAGCGATCCTGGGCTGGGGTACATATCTCAGTCTACTCCAGGGTCGAAATTACAGCAATATTTATAATTTGCCGGGACTCCGAGTTCGGGGCCGTCGACGGGACAGGGAGGCAATCCCCAGACAGGAGCGACCGAGAGGAAAGGGAACAGTACGGGGCGTGGCAGTGGCAACCGCCGGACAGCGCTTACGTGGCCCTGTCGGACTAAGAATTACTACGAGGGTCGGAGATATCGACAGGCATCGCCGAGAGGGCTTAGGCGATCGCCGGACAGCGCTCTCGGGATCCCGTCGAACTAAGAACTACTACGAAGGTCGGTGCTATGCGGGGAAACCAACATGTATCACCGAGAGTGTCTAGGCCATCGCCGGATAACACTCACGGGACCTTGTCGGACTAAAAATTGCTACGAAGGTCTTTGCTATGCGGGGATACCGACAAATACCACCGCGAGTACCTAGGCTATCGCCGGACAGCACTCACGGGGGCCCCGTCGGACTAAGAATTACTACGAGGGTCGGAGATATCGGCAAGCATCGCCGGGAGGGCTTAGGCAATCGCCGGATAGCGCCCCCGGGATCCTGTCGAACTAAGAACTACTACGAAGGTCTTTGCTATGCGGGGATACCGACAAATACCACCGCGAGTACCTAGGCTATCGCCGGACAGCACTCACGGGGGCCCCGTCGGACTAAGAATTACTACGAGGGTCGGAGATATCGGCAAGCATCGCCGGGAGGACTTAGGCAATCGCCGGATAGCGCTCCCGGGATCCTGTCGAACTAAGAACTACTGCGAAGGTCTTTGCTATGCGGGGATACCGACAAATACCACCGCGAGTACCTAGGCTATCGCCGGACAGCACTCGCGGGGGTTCCGTCGGACTAAGAATTACTACGAGGGTCGGAGATATCGGCAAGCATCGCCGGGAGGGCTTAGGCAATCGCCGGATAGCGCTCCCGGGATCCTGTCGAACTAAGGACTACTACGGGGCCGGAGGTATCGACAAGCGTCGCCGAGGGCACCTAGGCAATCGCCGGATGGTACTCACGGGACACTGTCGAACTAAGAATTGCTACGGGGTCGGAGACATCGACGAGCATCGCCGAGGGTGCCTAGGCAATCGCCGGATAGCACTTACGGGACGCTGTCGAACTAAGAATTACTACGGGGGGTCGGGGATATCGCCAAGCGTCGCCGAGAGTGCCTAGGCAGTCGCCGGATAGCACTTACGGGACACTATCAGACTAAACGTTACTGCGAAAGTCTTTATCATACAGGGCAGGCATCGCCGAGAGGGCTTAGGCAATCGTCGGACAGCGCCTTCGGGACCCTGGGAACTACTGGGGTACTGCGGGGTCACAAACTACTGGAGGGAATCATGCGGGGGGAACGCCAACAGTTGTCACCGAGAACGCCTAGGCAATCGCCGGACAGCGGTCTCAGGATCCTGTTGGGCTACGAACTACTGGGGGAATCACGCGGGGGCCCCGACGGGCATCCGGAGCGAATACGGATCACCACGTGGGTGTAGCCAAAGAGGGAGACTCGGGCAAGAGGCGTGGGGAAGGGCGGAGAAGATGAAGCCCCTGGCATTCGGGTTCCCTAGCATATAGATTGTTGGTGACCAGGCTATGTTTTCGTTATATTCGTTACATTTCACTTTATTCTTCTTTGGTTCCCTACCTATCGCACCGCTCAGCAGCCCGCATGCACGTCTTGAGACTCGCTTACCCCTCTACTCCCACGCTTGTGCTTGTCGAAAGCCTTCTCTTTTCCCCGGGATTGCAGCGCCGGTGCAGGATCCCGCCTCCGTAAACGTAGTGTCGATGCCGGATCCTTCGCGCACTGTTGATCGCGTTAATTTCGAAGTAGTCCGCCACGTGTGTTCCTTTTCTTCTCGCGCGCCACTCAGATTTTTTCTTCCGTCAACGCGTCCGATTCCTACGACTGCCTCTCCTCTAACTGACTTCCTTTTCACGTTTTCCCAGCTTCAGAGCCGGCGTTCTGCTGGCTCTGCCGATCCAGCGTCGGCGTGGGCGGCTAGCGTCGTTATTTCCCCTCTCTTTTCCACTGCTGGGGCGTCGTTGCTGGATTTGATTGCTGCTCTCAGCGGCCCTCTTCTGCCGCTGCTGCGTTGATGCTGTCGGCTTGTCTTGTCAGCGCTTCTCCTCGGCCGCTGCTGCGTCGATGCTGTTGGCTTATCTTGTCAGCGCCTTCCTCTCTGCCGTGGCTGCGTCGATGCCGGCGGCTCGCTGGATCCCGTTGTTTTTCCTCGTCTCTCTTTGGCCGCTGCAGCGTCGTTGTTGTTGGGTTATCTTGTCGATGCTTCCCTCTCTGCCTGTTGCTGCGTCGATGCCGGCGGCTCGCTGGATCCCGTTGTTTTCCTCGGATCCCTTTGGCCGCTGCTGCGTCGTTGTTGTTGGGTCTTGGTTCTGGAAAGCCAGTGGCGTCCGCCGTGATCGCGACTCGCCCCCCTTTTAAGAAAATAGCAAGCTACGTGGGGCTTAGAGACCCCTCGGGCCGTATAATAAAAAATTAATAACAAGTGGCCTTCGTGGCCTTCCCCCCTCCCCCTTAACCTAAAACTGAACAGTCAATGCTTAAACCTAGAAAATAAAAAGTCAAAAATCTTAATTCCAATGAAATAATTTCGGGTCCCTCCAGTGGGAAAATGCCGGCAAGATGATGGGTGGAAAAAATGTGGGTGGAGCGTACGCTCCCTCACAATCGGACCGAGACGAGTTTGTTTCAAAATTTCGCCACACCCCCTTCCAGAGCCAGAGCAACGACATTTTGTATCCAGACTTCTATAATATGTCACTGTTACAAGAATATTTCAAAACTTTGCGCCGCCCACTTCCGCCCCCACAAAGGGCGAAAATCTGTGGCATCCACAATTTTAAAGATACGAGAAAACAAAAAACGCAGAATCGTAGAGAATGACCATATCTTTTAGACTGCAGAATCTGAATTGAATCGTATTACTATTATAGCCAGCATCAAGAAAACAATTTCATTTTTTCTCGCCCTGTCTCTCTCTAACACACAGGTAGCATAGGCGGCTTTGCTTAGAGTAAAACATTAGCGCCTAGATCTCAGAGACTATTAAAGCTAGAGCAACCAAATTTGGTATCCACACTCCTAATATTACAGACCGAGACGAGTTTGTTTCAAAATTTCGCCACACCCCCTTCCGCCCCCGCAAAGGATGCAAATCTGGGGATATTCACAAATCTCAAAGACTATTAACGCTAGAGTAACCAAATTTGGAATCCGCACTTCTCTTAGATCTCACTATAAAACGTGTATCTCAAAATTTCGCCCCACCCCCTTCCGCCCACACAAAGGACGAAAATCTGTTGCATCCACAATATTGCAGATTCGAGAAAACTAAAAACGGGGAATCATAGATAACGACCATATCTATCAGATTGCTGAATCTGGATCAGATCAGATAATTTTTGTAGCCAAAAGGAACAAATCAATTTGAAGTGGCTACGCAGCGCGTGACATCACGCTCAGACTGATTTTCTGTCTCTCTCGCACGCACTCTTTGTCGTGTCGTTTAATATTAGCGGCGTCTGCCGGAGGAAAGCCATACGGACTTAGTATCGGGTATAACTGTAGAGTTGCGGTGTCCGCAGCAACTCACAACGTTCCCCCTCGTTCTTCTTGTCTTTTCATAGTGTGATAATTATACCCGATACTCAAAATGAGTATTGGGGTATATTAGATTTGTGGTAAAAGTGGATGTGTGTAACGTCCAGAAGGAATCGTTTCCGACCCTATAAAGTATATATATTCTCGATCAGCATCAATAGCCGAGTCGATTGAGCCCTGTCTGTCTGTCCGTCCGTCCGTCTGTACGTCTGTCCGTCCCCTTCAGCGCCTAGTGCTCAAAGACTATAAGAGCTAGAGCAACGATGTTTTGGATCCAGACTTCTGTGATATGTCACTGCTACAAAAATATTTCAAAACTTTGCGCCGCCCACTTCCGCCCCCACAAAGGGCGAAAATCTGTGGCATCCACAATTTCGACGATACGAGAAAACCAGCTTCTTTAATTTCAGCTACATCAAGGTAGACTTTTCGTTTGGTCTTACGATCACACATCCTGTAGACCCAAGCGACAGCACGCATCAGCCTTGTAAATGAAGATAACCTTTCCAGCAACTCCCTGAATATGATATTGACAGATCCATCTGAAGACATCTCATTTATTGATAACGTAAACTTGCATCTTACTTCCAGTTCCGTGTCACCAACGTCTGAAGTTCCTAGATTTCATAGACTTGCGTCTATGTTTCTCGAGTTCCAGATCTGAGTTTGGTGCCAAAGTCTGCCGGGTTATCCTTAGTAGGCACCCAATGCCAATCTTCCAACCTTGTTGCCTCGAAGTATCTCGTCAATTATGTGTCCTACATATGGCTTATATTTTTTGTTATCTGATTTAATCCATGCTAAGACAGTCTTGGAGTCGGACCACATGTGGTCACATTTGGGTTTGACGTCGTGACCCTCAAGACCTCATATCTTTTAGACTGCAGAATCTGAATCGGATCGTATCATTATTATAGCCAGCATCAAGAAAACGCCACACCCCCTTCCACCCCCGCAAAGGACGTAAATCTGGGGCATCCACAAATCTCAGAGACTATTAAGGCTAGAGTATTCAAATTAGGTATCCACACTTCTTTTAGATCTCACTATAAAACGTATATCTCAAAATTTCGCCCCACCCATTTCGCATCCACAATATTGCAGATTCGAGAAAACTAAAAACGCACAATCATAGAGAACTGATTTAGTTCGGATCATTTTTGTAGCGTAAATCAACAAATCAATTTGCAGTGGCTACGCAGCGCCCGACGTCACGTTCAGTCCAGTCACAACATGCCCACTCGTTTTTTTTGGTTTCTCGTATCTTTGAAATTGTGGATGCCACAGATTGTCGTTCTTTGTGTGGGCGGAAGAGGGCGGGGCGAAGTTTTGAAATATACTTGTACCAGTGACATATTATAGAAGTCTGAATACAAAATGTCGTTGCTCTGGCTCTTATAGTCTCTAGCCACTACGCGCTCAGAGGGATGAACTGACGGACAGACAAACAGAGTATCGGGTATAAAAATCCAGAATTCTCCCTTTCCACAATTCACAAATTTTTCCTGCATTTGGTCTTAAAAAAAGGCAAAAAATGCGCAATCGGCAGCACTGGATGGAAGAGAGCAATACTGACTATGTTTCGGGGATAAATATAGATTTTCGGTTGCAGCAGCAACTCAGAACGTTCCCCCTAGTTTTTTTCTTGATCTAGAGTGCCTGGGGATTAAATGTCAAAGTTAACAATCTTTTGTGATCGGACTTTCGTCATTATTATCGTCAGACTTTTGTGTAAATGAGCATACAGTACGGGTCTAAGAAAAAAAAGTATTCGTCCAATATTTTACTCAAATCTGCGTAAGTGAGCGAAGCGAGTTAGCCGGCAATTGAAGTACGAGAAAAGTGGTTGTGCAAGGGTTAGTGCAAAAAAAATAAGTAGATTTAGATTAAAAAGAAGAAAAGCTTGATGGCTACATTAACAGGGAACACGATTGGACCTAAGGATCGATCATGTAGATCAATTAATCAAGAATCTACATGCAAACAAAATTTCGCGGTTGTACATGAGGTATAAGAAAATTCATATTCAGATGGAAAAATGAAATATTTTCAATAAGGTTTGACTTTTGATTCAGGGAATTTAAAACTTTCTGAAATTCAATGAAAAAAAAAACCATATCCGACCGCCATATAATTTCTGCATATAAATTCTTGTTAAGTAAATAAAAAAAAAATACCAAGCATTCAACATTTTTTTGCATGCTCAAGAATGGCCAATTTTCATGTACTGATGTCCAACTCCTTGACTGAGGATAGGGCCGGACCAAGTTTTGCTAAACAACAACAGCAGCAGCAAGAGGTCGAACAGGCGCTCCAGGCACCAGCCCAAGTGGGACTCAACAACAATAATGGTTACTGCCTGCCAGATGCCAATTCTTCTGTCAACAGTTTAAGCGCCGTTCACAGTAAGGCCACTCCCATGAAGATCGGGTGGAAATTTGGCTGCCTGGGTGCGGGCAATGGACAATTAAATGCACCGAATGGCTTTTGCTTGGGCATCGACGAGGACATCATTGTTGCCGATTCGAAAAATCACCGAATCGCTGTATACGCCAAAATGGGAGCCCTGAAGTTCCAGTTTGGCGATGCCGGCAAGCGGAACGGCCAGCTTTTTTATCCCCGCAAAGTGGCTGTCTTCCAACACAATGGAAATTTCGTTGTCTGCGATCGCGGCAATGGACGCTCTCGCATGCAGATCTTCTCTAAGTGCGGCACATATATGTTCAAGATTTCCATCAGGTTTATGGATATTGTGACCGGGTTGGCTGTCAGCACCAAGGGTCATATTGTGTCTCGCCGACTGTCTTTGTTATATCCGAGGAGGGTATGCTGTTGCACTGGTTCGACTGCAGTGTCTTTGTGCGTGAACCCTCGGACATAGCCATACGCGACAATGTTTTCTACCTTTGCGATATGAAGGCTCATGGCGTAACCGTTTTCAAGGACAGTGGCGAATTCCTCTATCGCATTGGCAACGAGAGGGTATCCTGCTACCCCACGGACATTGATATATCCAGTGCTGGGGATTTGCTCATTGGGGATACCCATGGATATCGCTTCCATGTGACCTGCTACGGGAGCGACGGTGTTTTCAAGTCGGTCTTCGAGTTTCCTCAACTGAATGTTTCACGTTGCTGCGGCTTGAAGATCACATCCGAAGGTTATGTGGTCACTCTGGCCAAGAATAACCATCAAGTTCTTGTGATGGATCTGCTGTATGTCTAGTGATTATAAGATAACACCCTGTTGTGTCCGGGATCGTGAGAATTGCGGATAAACACACAATCGCTTATCTTCATCGGTACTTAGGAGTTGGTTACGTTTTATTTCCTATTTGCAAAAGGAGTTTAATACATTTTATTCTTATATGTATCTACGCACGCTTCGTCTTTTATCCCCGCTCTTTTATCGACTGCTCAAACTAATGTTACCTTCTTGTCTTTTCATATTGTGACCATTTTTCTTCTTGTCTTTTCATAGTGTGATCATTTTTCTTCTCTTTTTTTCGTTATGTAGGGTATGTAAAACCAAAGACTATACAATACCAAGATGTTGCATGAGCGACCAAAAAGCTGTTCTATGGCGGGAATTTATCTAAAGCACTCATAAATTTTTTTTAATATTTCGGCTGAGTCCCCACTGTGCCGCGCCAAAGACATCAGCGACCACGCTGCCCTACGGTTTCGGCACGCAGACGATTCATATTTTGTTTTTGTATTCTTTCTCTTGAGACACACCGACTCGACGCTGACCGAGGCATTTACGAAGCCGAGTAGCATTTCGGAGGCGAAGGTAGCGTAAAAGAGAATTGAAGTAATAGCCCCGCGCGCCCGTAAAATGAAGCGTGAAACGAAAATTGAAAAAGAATTTGTTCCTCATGCAACATCTTGGTATTGTATAGTCTTTGGTAAAACTAAGTATATATAAGCTAATTTTTCTCAACAACGTCTAGCTTTGCCAGCATAGAGGTTGGGCGGTGTAGAACTCCAGCCGTCGTCTTTACAGTGGCTGAGCGAACCTGTCCGTCGTCCAGGCCTGACTGCTAGAAGAACTCACTTTTTCCTTTGAGATCGATGAAGATTCTTATTACAGATAAGAGCAATGTCCATTTCAGCGAGTGGTGGCACTGGGTGATGCCACTTTGTCCGTCTGCATAGGTCTGGTAGGTACTCATTGAGCCACTTGTTCCAAAATGAGTGTGAGTTCTGCTGAGCGATGCGCCATTCCTTTCGAGTTGGCTGGTACTTCTCCTCTTGTGGATGTGGTGTCTGGCTGGAATTGGGAGAACCTAAAAGAAAGTGATTTGGGGTTATCGGATCGTCTGTGGGGTTATCCAGAGCAATGTGTGTAAGCGGTCTGGAATTTACTATGTTTTCAGCGTTACACAGGCTACACAGTATGTCTTCTGTCAGCTTTTTGTCATGCAGTGCGTGTCCTATGGCTCTCTTCACACTTCGTACCAATAATTCCCAGCCCCCACCTGCGGGCAATTAAACAGCCATTCGAATTGCTTGGTTGACAAGTCGTTCGCTATTCTAATGTGATCGAGGTCCTGCAATTCTCTTTCCAATTCATGTTCAGCTCCCACCAAATTGGTACCACTGTCAGATCGGATTCTTACTGGTCTTTACGGCGCCGCGCCATGAAGTTATGCAATACTCGAAGACACGTATCTGTTGTCAGGTCCCTGGGAATTTCCAAATGAATTGCTCTTATTGTAAGGCATGTAAATATGCATATCCAGCGTTTCTCGGTACTCCTTGCTCTTACAACCAGAAACGGTCCCATGTAGTCGATTCCAACATATGAGAATGGGCATACGTGCGGATAGAGTCGGTCCTTAGGAAGTTGTACCATTAATGGCGTTTTTGGTGAAGCTCTCTGGATTTTACAAGTCATACAATTTCTGCTGCACGGCGAACCTCCAGTCTCCAACCTGTCCAGTCAATAGCAACATCCTGTACATTGCGGATCACTATGAGTACAGCTTCTTTAATTTCAGCTACATCAAGGTAGACTTTTCGTTTGGTCTTACGATCACACATCCTGTAGACCCAAGCGACAGCACGCATCAGCCTTGTAAATGAAGATAACCCTTCCAGCAACTCCCTGAATACGATATTGACAGATCCATCTGAAGACATCTCATTTATTGATAACGTAAACTTGCATCTTACTTCCAGTTCCGTGTCACCAACGTCTGAAGTTCCTAGATTCCATAGACTTGCGTCCTCTTGAAGGAATTGAGGGAGGTTTCTCGAGTTCTAGATCTGAGTTTGGTGCCAAAGTCTGCCGGGTTATCCTTAGTAGGCACCCAATGCCAATCTTCCAACCTTGTTGCCTCGAAGTATCTCGTCAATTATGTGTCCTACATATGGCTTATATTTTTTGTGATCTGATTTAATCAATGCTAAGACAGTCTTGGAGTCGGACCACATGTGGTCACATTTGGGTTTGACGTCGTGACCCTCAAGACCTCATATCTTTTAGACTGCAGAATCTGAATCGGATCGTATCATAATTATAGCCAGCATCAAGAAAACGCCACACCCCCTTCCACCCCCGCAAAGGACTTAAATCTGGGGCATCCACAAATCTCAGAGACTATTAAGGCTAGAGTATTCAAATTAGGTATCCACACTCCTTTTAGATCTCAATATAAAACGTATAGATTCGAGAATCTGCAGATTCGAGAAAACTAAAAACGCACAATCATAGATAACTGATTTAGTTCCAGTCACAACATGCCCACTCGTTTTTATAGCCGATAATCAAAATGAGTATTGGGGTATATTAGATTTGTGGTAAAAGTGGATGTGTGTAACGTCCAGAAGGAATCGTTTCCGACCCTATAAAGTATATATATTCTCGATCAGCATCAATAGCCGAGTCGATTGAGCCCTGTCTGTCTGTCCGTCCGTCCGTCTGTACGTCTGTTCGTCCCCTTCAGCGCCTAGTGCTCAAAGACTATAAGAGCTAGAGCAACGATGTTTTGGATCCAGACTTCTGTGATATGTCACTGCTACAAAAATATTTCAAAACTTTGCGCCGCCCACTTCCGCCCCCACAAAGGGCGAAAATCTGTGGCATCCACAATTTCGACGATACGAGAAAACCAGCTTCTTTAATTTCAGCTACATCAAGGTAGACTTTTCGTTTGGTCTTACGATCACACATCCTGTAGACCCAAGCGACAGCACGCATCAGCCTTGTAAATGAAGATAACCTTTCCAGCAACTCCCTGAATATGATATTGACAGATCCATCTGAAGACATCTCATTTATTGATAACGTAAACTTGCATCTTACTTCCAGTTCCGTGTCACCAACGTCTGAAGTTCCTAGATTCCATAGACTTGCGTCTATGTTTCTCGAGTTCCAGATCTGAGTTTGGTGCCAAAGTCTGCCGGGTTATCCTTAGTAGGCACCCAATGCCAATCTTCCAACCTTGTTGCCTCGAAGTATCTCGTCAATTATGTGTCCTACATATGGCTTATATTTTTTGTTATCTGATTTAATCCATGCTAAGACAGTCTTGGAGTCGGACCACATGTGGTCACATTTGGGTTTGACGTCGTGACCCTCAAGACCTCATATCTTTTAGACTGCAGAATCTGAATCGGATCGTATCATTATTATAGCCAGCATCAAGAAAACGCCACACCCCCTTCCACCCCCGCAAAGGACGTAAATCTGGGGCATCCACAAATCTCAGAGACTATTAAGGCTAGAGTATTCAAATTAGGTATCCACACTTCTTTTAGATCTCACTATAAAACGTATATCTCAAAATTTCGCCCCACCCATTTCGCATCCACAATATTGCAGATTCGAGAAAACTAAAAACGCACAATCATAGAGAACTGATTTAGTTCGGATCATTTTTGTAGCGTAAATCAACAAATCAATTTGCAGTGGCTACGCAGCGCCCGACGTCACGTTCAGTCCAGTCACAACATGCCCACTCGTTTTTTTTTGGTTTCTCGTATCTTTGAAATTGTGGATGCCACAGATTGTCGTTCTTTGTGTGGGCGGAAGGGGGCGGGGCGAAGTTTTGAAATATACTTGTACCAGTGACATATTATAGAAGTCTGAATACAAAATGTCGTTGCTCTGGCTCTTATAGTCTCTGAGCACTACGCGCTCAGAGGGATGAACTGACGGACAGACAAACAGAGTATCGGGTATAAAAATCCAGAATTCTCCCTTTCCACAATTCACAAATTTTTCCTGCATTTGGTCTTAAAAAAAGGCAAAAAATGCGCAATCGGCAGCACTGGATGGAAGAGAGCAATACTGACTATGTTTCGGGGATAAATATAGATTTTCGGTTGCAGCAGCAACTCAGAACGTTCCCCCTAGTTTTTTTCTTGATCTAGAGTGCCTGGGGATTAAATGTCAAAGTTAACAATCTTTTGTGATCGGACTTTCGTCATTATTATCGTCAGACTTTTGTGTAAATGAGCATACAGTACGGGTCTAAGAAAAAAAAGTATTCGTCCAATATTTTACTCAAATCTGCGTAAGTGAGCGAAGCGAGTTAGCCGGCAATTGAAGTACGAGAAAAGTGGTTGTGCAAGGATTAGTGCAAAAAAAAATAAGTAGATTTAGATTAAAAAGAAGAAAAGCTTGATGGCTACATTAACAGTGAACACGATTGGACCTAAGGATCGATCATGTAGATCAATTCATCAAGAATCTACATGCAAACAAAATTTCGCGGTTGTACATGAGGTATAAGAAAATTCATATTCAGATGGAAAAATGAAATATTTTCAATAAGGTTTGACTTTTGATTCAGGGAATTTAAAACTTTCTGAAATTCAATGAAAAAAAAACCATATCCGACCGCCATATAATTTCTGCATATAAATTCTTGTTAAGTAAATAAAAAAAACGAGGGGCAACTCTAGAGTTATACCCGATACTAAGTCAGTATGGCTCTCCTCCAGCAGACGCCGGACAAAGAGTGCGTGCGAGAGAGACAGAAAATCAGTCTGAGCGTGACGTCGGGCGCTGCGTAGCCACTGCAAATTGATTTGTTCCTTTTGGCTATAAAAATGATCTGATCTGATCCAGATTCAGCAATCTAATAGATATGGTCATTATCTATGATTCTGCGTTTTTAGTTTTCTCAAATCTGCAATATTGTGGATGCAACAGATTTTCGTCCTTTGTGGGGGCGGATGGGGGTGGGGCGAAATTCTGAGATATACGTTTTATAGTGACATCTTAAAGGAGTGTGTGCACCAAATTTGGTTACTCTAGCCTTAATAGTCTCTGAGATTTGTGGTTGCCTCAGATTTTCGTCCTTTGCGGGGGCGGAAGGGGGTGTGGCGAAATTTGGACATGAAACGGTCAAGGTTCGATATCACAGGAGTGTGGATACCAAATTTGGTTGCTCTGGCTTTTATAGGTTCTGAGATCCTTGAACTCATATTTTGCAATTGGCAAAACCGACCATGAAACCTGTGTGTTAGAGTGAGACAGAGCGGGAAAGAGTGAAATTGTTTTCGTGATTCTGGCTATAATAATTATACGATCTAATAATTCAGATTTTGCACTCTAGAAGATATAGTCATCTTCTACGATTCTGCGTTTTTAGTTTTCTCGTATCGTCGAAATTGTGGATGCCACAGATTTTCGCCCTTTGTGGGGGCGGAAGTGGGCGGGGCAAAGTTTTGAAATATTTTTGGAGCAGTGACATATCACAGAAGTCTGGATCCAAAACATCGTTGTTCTAGCTCTTATAGTCTTTGAGCATTAGGCGCTGAAGGGGACGGACAGACGGACAGACGGACGGACGGACAGACAGACAGGGCTCAATCGACTCGGCTATTGATGCTGATCAAGAATATATATACTTTATAGGGTCGGAAACGATTCCTTCTGGACGTTACACACATCCACTTTTACCACAAATCTAATATACCCCAATACTCATTTTGAGTATCGGGTATAAAAATACCAAGCATTCAACTTTTTTAGCATGCTCAAGAATGGCCAATTTTCATGTACTGATGTCCAACTCCTTGACTGAGGATAGGGCCGGACCAAGTTTTGCTAAACAACAACAGCAGCAGCAAGAGGTCGAACAGGCGCTCCAGGCACCAGCCCAAGTGGGACTCAACAACAATAATGGTTACTGCCTGCCAGATGCCAATTCTTCTGTCAACAGTTTAAGCGCCGTTCACAGTAAGGCCACTCCCATGAAGATCGGGTGGAAATTTGGCTGCCTGGGTGCGGGCAATGGACAATTAAATGCACCGAATGGCTTTTGCTTGGGCATCGACGAGGACATCATTGTTGCCGATTCGAAAAATCACCGAATCGCTGTATACGCCAAAATGGGAGCCCTGAAGTTCCAGTTTGGCGATGCCGGCAAGCGGAACGGCCAGCTTTTTTATCCCCGCAAAGTGGCTGTCTTCCAACACAATGGAAATTTCGTTGTCTGCGATCGCGGCAATGGACGCTCTCGCATGCAGATCTTCTCTAAGTGCGGCACATATATGTTCAAGATTTCCATCAGGTTTATGGATATTGTGACCGGGTTGGCTGTCAGCACCAAGGGTCATATTGTGGCCGTCGATAGTGTCTCGCCGACTGTCTTTGTTATATCCGAGGAGGGTATGCTGTTGCACTGGTTCGACTGCAGTGTCTTTGTGCGTGAACCCTCAGACATAGCCATACGCGACAATGTTTTCTACCTTTGCGATATGAAGGCTCATGGCGTGGCCGTTTTCAAGGACAGTGGCGAATTCCTCTATCGCATTGGCAACGAGAGGGTATCCTGCTACCCCACGGGCATTGATATATCCAGTGCTGGGGATTTGCTCATTGGGGATACCCATGGATATCGCTTCCATGTGACCTGCTACGGGAGCGACGGTGTTTTCAAGTCGGTCTTCGAGTTTCCTCAACTGAATGTTTCACGTTGCTGCGGCTTGAAGATCACATCCGAAGGTCATGTGGTCACTCTGGCCAAGAATAACCATCAAGTTCTTGTGATGGATCTGCTGTATGTCTAGTGATTATAAGATAACACCCTGTTGTGTCCGGGATCGTGAGAATTGCGGATAAACACACAATCGCTTATCTTCATCGGTACTTAGGCGTTGGTTGCGTTTTATTTCCTATTTGCAAAAGGAGTTTAATACATTTTATTCTTATATGTATCTACGCACGCTTCGTCTTTTCTCCCCGATCTTTTATCGACTGCTCAAACTAATGTTACCTTATTGTCTTTTCATATTGTGACCATTTTTCTTCTTGTCTTTTCATAGTGTGATAATTATACCCGATACTCAAAATGAGTATTGGGGTATATTAGATTTGTGGTAAAAGTGGATGTGTGTAACGTCCAGAAGGAATCGTTTCCGACCCTATAAAGTATATATATTCTCGATCAGCATCAATAGACGAGTCGATTGAGCCCTGTCTGTCTGTCCGTCCGTCCGTCTGTACGTCTGTCCGTCCCCTTCAGCGCCTAGTGCTCAAAGACTATAAGAGCTAGAGCAACGATGTTTTGGATCCAGACTTCTGTGATATGTCACTGCTACAAAAATATTTCAAAACTTTGCGCCGCCCACTTCCGCCCCCACAAAGGGCGAAAATCTGTGGCATCCACAATTTCGACGATACGAGAAAACCAGCTTCTTTAATTTCAGCTACATCAAGGTAGACTTTTCGTTTGGTCTTACGATCACACATCCTGTAGACCCAAGCGACAGCACGCATCAGCCTTGTAAATGAGGATAACCTTTCCAGCAACTCCCTGAATATGATATTGACAGATCCATCTGAAGACATCTCATTTATTGATAACGTAAACTTGCATCTTACTTCCAGTTCCGTGTCACCAACGTCTGAAGTTCCTAGATTTCATAGACTTGCGTCTATGTTTCTCGAGTTCCAGATCTGAGTTTGGTGCCAAAGTCTGCCGGGTTATCCTTAGTAGGCACCCAATGCCAATCTTCCAACCTTGTTGCCTCGAAGTATCTCGTCAATTATGTGTCCTACATATGGCTTATATTTTTTGTTATCTGATTTAATCCATGCTAAGACAGTCTTGGAGTCGGACCACATGTGGTCACATTTGGGTTTGACGTCGTGACCCTCAAGACCTCATATCTTTTAGACTGCAGAATCTGAATCGGATCGTATCATTATTATACCCAGCATCAAGAAAACGCCACACCCCCTTCCATCCCCGCAAAGGACGTAAATCTGGGGCATCCACAAATCTCAGAGACTATTAAGGCTAGAGTATTCAAATTAGGTATCCACACTTCTTTTAGATCTCACTATAAAACGTATATCTCAGAATTTCGCCCCACCCCCATCCGCCCCCACAAAGGACGAAAATCTGTTGCATCCACAATATTGCAGATTTGAGAAAACTAAAAACGCAGAATCATAGATAATGACCATATCTATTAGATTGCTGAATCTGGATCAGATCAGACCATTTTTTTAGCCAAAAGGAACAAATCAATTTGCATTGGCTACGCAGCGCCCGACGTCACGCTCAGACTGATTTTCTGTCTCTCTCGCACGCACTCTTTGTCCGGCGTCTGCCGGAGGAGAGCCATACTGACTTAGTATCGGGTATAACTCTAGAGTTGCGGTGTCCGCAGCAACTCCCAACGTTCCCCCTCGTTTTTTTTATTTACTTAACAAGAATTTATATGCAGAAATTATATGGCGGTCGGATATGGTTTTTTTTTCATTGAATTTCAGAAAGTTTTAAATTCCCTGAATCAAAAGTCAAACCTTATTGAAAATATTTCATTTTTCCATCTGAATATGAATTTTCTTATACCTCATGTACAACCGCGAAATTTTGTTTGCATGTAGATTCTTGATTAATTGATCTACATGATCGATCCTTAGGTCCAATCGTGTTCACTGTTAATGTAGCCATCAAGCTTTTCTTCTTTTTAATCTAAATCTACTTATTTTTTTTGCACTAACCCTTGCACAACCACTTTTCTCGTACTTCAATTGCCGGCTAACTCGCTTCGCTCACTTACGCAGATTTGATTAAAATATTGGACGAATACTTTTTTTTCTTAGACCCGTACTGTATGCTCATTTACACAAAAGTCTGACGATAATAATGACGAAAGTCCGATCACAAAAGATTGTTAACTTTGACATTTAATCCCCAGGCACTCTAGATCAAGAAAAAAACTAGGGGGAACGTTCTGAGTTGCTGCTGCGACCGAAAATCTATATTTATCCCCGAAACATAGTCAGTATTGCTCTCTTCCATCCAGTGCTGCCGATTGCGCATTTTTTGCCTTTTTTTAAGACCAAATACAGGAAAAATTTGTGAATTGTGGAAAGGGAGAATTCTGGATTTTTATACCCGATACTCTGTTCGTCTGTCCGTCAGTTCATCCCTCTGAGCGCGTAGTGCTCAGAGACTATAAGAGCCAGAGCAACGACATTTTGTATTCAGACTTCTATAATATGTCACTGGTACAAGTATATTTCAAAACTTCGCCCCGCCCCCTTCCGCCCACACAAAGAACGACAATCTGTGGCATCCACAATTTCAAAGATACGAGAAACCAAAAAAAACGAGGGGGAACGTTGTGAGTTGCTGCGGACACCGCAACTCTAAGGTTATACCCGATACTAAGTCAGTATGGCTCTCCTCCGGCAGACGCCGCTAATATTTAACGACACGACAAAGAGTGCGTGCGAGAGAGACAGAAAATCAGTCTGAGCGTGACGTCGGGCGCTGCGTAGCCAATGCAAATTGATTTGTTCCTTTTGGCTAAAAAAATGGTCTGATCTGATCCAGATTCAGCAATCTAATAGATATGGTCATTATCTATGATTCTGCGTTTTTAGTTTTCTCAAATCTGCAATATTGTGGATGCAACAGATTTTCGTCCTTTGTGTGGGCGGATGGGGGTGGGGCGAAATTCTGAGATATACGTTTTATAGTGACATCTTAAAGGAGTGTGTGCACCAAATTTGGTTACTCTAGCCTTAATAGTCTCTGAGATTTGTGGTTGCCTCAGATTTTCGTCCTTTGCGGGGGCGGAAGGGGGTGTGGCGAAATTTGGACATGAAACGGTCAAGGTTCGATATCACAGGAGTGTGGATACCAAATTTGGTTGCTCTGGCTTTTATAGGTTCTGAGATCCTTGAACTCATATTTTGCAATTGGCAAAACCGACCATGAAACCTGTGTGTTAGAGTGAGACAGAGCGGGAAAGAGTGAAATTGTTTTCGTGATTCTGGCTATAATAATTATACGATCTCATAATTCAGATTTTGCACTCTAGAAGATATAGTCATCTTCTACGATTCTGCGTTTTTAGTTTTCTCGTATCGTCGAAATTGTGGATGCCACAGATTTTCGCCCTTTGTGGGGGCGGAAGTGGGCGGGGCAAAGTTTTGAAATATTTTTGGAGCAGTGACATATCACAGAAGTCTGGATCCAAAACATCGTTGTTCTAGCTCTTATAGTCTTTGAGCATTAGGCGCTGAAGGGGACGGACAGACGGACAGACGGACGGACGGACAGACAGACAGGGCTCAATCGACTCGGCTATTGATGCTGATCAAGAATATATATACTTTATAGGGTCGGAAACGATTCCTTCTGGACGTTACACACATCCACTTTTACCACAAATCTAATATACCCCAATACTCATTTTGAGTATCGGGTATAAAAATACCAAGCATTCAACTTTTTTAGCATGCTCAAGAATGGCCAATTTTCATGTACTGATGTCCAACTCCTTGACTGAGGATAGGGCCGGACCAAGTTTTGCTAAACAACAACAGCAGCAGCAAGAGGTCGAACAGGCGCTCCAGGCACCAGCCCAAGTGGGACTCAACAACAATAATGGTTACTGCCTGCCAGATGCCAATTCTTCTGTCAACAGTTTAAGCGCCGTTCACAGTAAGGCCACTCCCATGAAGATCGGGTGGAAATTTGGCTGCCTGGGTGCGGGCAATGGACAATTAAATGCACCGAATGGCTTTTGCTTGGGCATCGACGAGGACATCATTGTTGCCGATTCGAAAAATCACCGAATCGCTGTATACGCCAAAATGGGAGCCCTGAAGTTCCAGTTTGGCGATGCCGGCAAGCGGAACGGCCAGCTTTTTTATCCCCGCAAAGTGGCTGTCTTCCAACACAATGGAAATTTCGTTGTCTGCGATCGCGGCAATGGACGCTCTCGCATGCAGATCTTCTCTAAGTGCGGCACATATATGTTCAAGATTTCCATCAGGTTTATGGATATTGTGACCGGGTTGGCTGTCAGCACCAAGGGTCATATTGTGGCCGTCGATAGTGTCTCGCCGACTGTCTTTGTTATATCCGAGGAGGGTATGCTGTTGCACTGGTTCGACTGCAGTGTCTTTGTGCGTGAACCCTCAGACATAGCCATACGCGACAATGTTTTCTACCTTTGCGATATGAAGGCTCATGGCGTGGCCGTTTTCAAGGACAGTGGCGAATTCCTCTATCGCATTGGCAACGAGAGGGTATCCTGCTACCCCACGGGCATTGATATATCCAGTGCTGGGGATTTGCTCATTGGGGATACCCATGGATATCGCTTCCATGTGACCTGCTACGGGAGCGACGGTGTTTTCAAGTCGGTCTTCGAGTTTCCTCAACTGAATGTTTCACGTTGCTGCGGCTTGAAGATCACATCCGAAGGTCATGTGGTCACTCTGGCCAAGAATAACCATCAAGTTCTTGTGATGGATCTGCTGTATGTCTAGTGATTATAAGATAACACCCTGTTGTGTCCGGGATCGTGAGAATTGCGGATAAACACACAATCGCTTATCTTCATCGGTACTTAGGCGTTGGTTGCGTTTTATTTCCTATTTGCAAAAGGAGTTTAATACATTTTATTCTTATATGTATCTACGCACGCTTCGTCTTTTCTCCCCGATCTTTTATCGACTGCTCAAACTAATGTTACCTTATTGTCTTTTCATATTGTGACCATTTTTCTTCTTGTCTTTTCATAGTGTGATAATTATACCCGATACTCAAAATGAGTATTGGGGTATATTAGATTTGTGGTAAAAGTGGATGTGTGTAACGTCCAGAAGGAATCGTTTCCGACCCTATAAAGTATATATATTCTCGATCAGCATCAATAGACGAGTCGATTGAGCCCTGTCTGTCTGTCCGTCCGTCCGTCTGTACGTCTGTCCGTCCCCTTCAGCGCCTAGTGCTCAAAGACTATAAGAGCTAGAGCAACGATGTTTTGGATCCAGACTTCTGTGATATGTCACTGCTACAAAAATATTTCAAAACTTTGCGCCGCCCACTTCCGCCCCCACAAAGGGCGAAAATCTGTGGCATCCACAATTTCGACGATACGAGAAAACCAGCTTCTTTAATTTCAGCTACATCAAGGTAGACTTTTCGTTGGTCTTACGATCACACATCCTGTAGACCCAAGCGACAGCACGCATCAGCCTTGTAAATGAAGATAACCTTTCCAGCAACTCCCTGAATATGATATTGACAGATCCATCTGAAGACATCTCATTTATTGATAACGTAAACTTGCATCTTACTTCCAGTTCCGTGTCACCAACGTCTGAAGTTCCTAGATTTCATAGACTTGCGTCTATGTTTCTCGAGTTCCAGATCTGAGTTTGGTGCCAAAGTCTGCCGGGTTATCCTTAGTAGGCACCCAATGCCAATCTTCCAACCTTGTTGCCTCGAAGTATCTCGTCAATTATGTGTCCTACATATGGCTTATATTTTTTGTTATCTGATTTAATCCATGCTAAGACAGTCTTGGAGTCGGACCACATGTGGTCACATTTGGGTTTGACGTCGTGACCCTCAAGACCTCATATCTTTTAGACTGCAGAATCTGAATCGGATCGTATCATTATTATAGCCAGCATCAAGAAAACGCCACACCCCCTTCCACCCCCGCAAAGGACGTAAATCTGGGGCATCCACAAATCTCAGAGACTATTAAGGCTAGAGTATTCAAATTAGGTATCCACACTTCTTTTAGATCTCACTATAAAACGTATATCTCAAAATTTCGCCCCACCCATTTCGCATCCACAATATTGCAGATTCGAGAAAACTAAAAACGCACAATCATAGAGAACTGATTTAGTTCGGATCATTTTCGTAGCGTAAATCAACAAATCAATTTGCAGTGGCTACGCAGCGCCCGACGTCACGTTCAGTCCAGTCACAACATGCCCACTCGTTTTTTTTGGTTTCTCGTATCTTTGAAATTGTGGATGCCACAGATTGTCGTTCTTTGTATGGGCGGAAGGGGGCGGGGCGAAGTTTTGAAATATACTTGTACCAGTGACATATTATAGAAGTCTGAATACAAAATGTCGTTGCTCTGGCTCTTATAGTCTCTGAGCACTACGCGCTCAGAGGGATGAACTGACGGACAGACGAACAGAGTATCGGGTATAAAAATCCAGAATTCTCCCTTTCCACAATTCACAAATTTTTCCTGCATTTGGTCTTAAAAAAAGGCAAAAAATGCGCAATCGGCAGCACTGGATGGAAGAGAGCAATACTGACTATGTTTCGGGGATAAATATAGATTTTCGGTCGCAGCAGCAACTCAGAACGTTCCCCCTAGTTTTTTTCTTGATCTAGAGTGCCTGGGGATTAAATGTCAAAGTTAACAATCTTTTGTGATCGGACTTTCGTCATTATTATCGTCAGACTTTTTGTGTAAATGAGCATACAGTACGGGTCTAAGAAAAACGAGGGGGAACGTTGTGAGTTGCTGCGGACACCGCAACTCTAAGGTTATACCCGATACTAAGTCAGTATGGCTCTCCTCCGGCAGACGCCGCTAATATTTAACAACACGACAAAGAGTGCGTGCGAGAGAGACAGAAAAATCAGTCTGAGCGTGACGTCGGGCGCTGCGTAGCCACTGCAAATTGATTTGTTCTTTTGGCTAAAAAAATGGTCTGATCTGATCCAGATTCAGCAATCTAATAGATATGGTCATTATCTATGATTCTGCGTTTTTAGTTTTCTCAAATCTGCAATATGTGGATGCAACAGATTTTCGTCCTTTGTGGGGGCGGATGGGGTGGGGCGAAATTCTGAGATATACGTTTTATAGTGACATCTTAAAGGAGTGTGTGCACCAAATTTGGTTACTCTAGCCTTAATAGTCTCTGAGATTGTGGGTTGCCTCAGATTTTCGTCCTTTGCGGGGGCGGAAGGGGGTGTGGCGAAATTTGGACAGGAAACGGTCAAGGTCCGATATCACAGGAGTGCGGATACCAAATTTGGTTGCTCTGGCTTTTATAGGTTCTGAGATCCTTGAACTCATATTTTGCAATTGGCAAAACCGACCATGAAACCTGGTGTGTTAGAGTGAGACAGAGCGAGAAAGAGTGAAATTGTTTTCGTGATTCTGGCTGTAATAATTATACGATCTGGTTCAGATTTCGCACTCTAGAAGATATAGGTATCTTCTACGATTCTGCGTTTTTAGTTTCTCGTATCGTCGAAATTGTGGATGCCACAGATTTCGCCCTTTGTGGGGGCGGAAGTGGGCGGGGCAAAGTTTTGAAATATTTTTGGAGCAGTGACATATCACAGAAGTCGGATCCAAAACATCGTTGTTCTAGCTCTTATAGTCTTTGAGCATTAGGCGCTGAGGGGACGGACAGACGGACAGACGGACAGACGGACGGACGGACAGACAGACAGGGCTCAATCGACTCGGCTATTGATGCTGATCAAGAATATATATACTTTATAGGGTCGGAAACGATTCCTTCTGGACGTTACAACATCCACTTTTACCACAAATCTAATATACCCCAATACTCATTTTGAGTATCGGGTATAAAAAGTATTCGTCCAATATTTTAATCAAATCTGCGTAAGTGAGCGAAGCGAGTTAGCCGGCAATTGAAGTACGAGAAAAGTGGTTGTGCAAGGGTTAGTGCAAAAAAAATAAGTAGATTT